>NW_026912127.1:300000-413000 GCF_963662255.1 Cinclus cinclus
GGAATGGGGACTGGAATGGGGACAGGGACCGAGAATGGAAACAGGGAATGGGGACAGGGACCGGGAATACAGGACCGGGAATGGGGACAGGGACTGGGATAGGGACAGCCCCGTGTCATGCCCTGGGGACCGAGGAGGGGACAGGGACAGGGGAGGAGCCAGGGACTGGGCTGTCGCACCGTGACCTTGCTGAACTGGGAGCTCGCGTGTCTCATTTTCGGGGCTCCTGCCCCCCACCTCCCCCCCCCCCCCCCCCCCCGGGGTTCCTCTCGTCGTGTTCTGGGGGGGAAGCAGTCAGCACCCACAGTACCCCTCCAGTAGCTCCCAGTATCCCCAGTAACCTCAGTGCTGCCAGACCAGTATGGGGGCTTAAGATAGATCCTGGTTTGGTGTCCAGTTCCAGTGCCCAGCCCCAGACCCGGTGTCCATTGTCTAGTCCCAATCCCCACCACGTTTCCAGCTGCTGTGTCATGATGCCAGGCATTGTCCCAGGTGGCTTCCAGCCCCAGTGCCAGTCCCAGTTCCCAGGGCCATGATGCCAAGATTGGGCTTGGTGTAGGGCCCTGGGCATGACTGGGGCACAGCGTGAAGGGTTTCATGGGACATGGGACTAAAGACATGAAACATGGGACATGGGGCATATAGGACATGACACAGGGTGCAGGGTGTGGTATAGGACACAGGACATGACCTTGAGCATGGCACAGGACACGGAACAGGACACAGGGACAGGGGACATGATTTTGGAGCATGGTACCTGCCCCAGCCCGTGATGCATGAGTTCCTGTGCCCACATGTGCCCCACACGTCACCTGCCACCCCCCCTGCGGCACCACCATGTTCTCACCGGTGTCCCTCCTGCCTGCTGGGTACAGTTTGGTGGCCTCGGATGTGGCCTTCCCAGTGTGGGTCCTGCTCTGCCACAAGCCCTGGGGACATCATCCCTGCCCAGTGGCACCAGGTGTCTATCCATCGGCGATAACTGGGACAAGTCCCACACGGTGGCATCAGGTGGCACCTGTGCCACTGGCAGCAGAGATGTCTACAAGGGGGTAACTGAAGGGACAGAACAGGGTGCAGGTGCTCACAGTGTCCCTGTCATCCACAGGGGGTGGTGATCAGGGGTGTCAGGATGAGGTGGTCATAGAGGTGCCACCAGGGGTGTGGTGATACCAAGGCACACATGGCCATGGAAGTGCCGCCGCAGGTGCTGGAATGCCCGTGGAGATGCCACCACGAGCACGGCAGTGCCAGGGGACACATTAGTCTATGGTGTGGCAATGCTGGTGGGCATGGCAGTGACAGGCCAGGCGTGGGGCCAGGCTGGGGTGGCTCCGTGCCCACCCCATGGGTGGCCCTGCTGGTTGCAAGCCGTTTTGGTTGGTGTCTGTGCCAGTGCCTGGCCCGGTGCTACCGTTAATGCCAGCCCTGGCACAGGGACATGCACAGGTGTGGGAGTGACAAGGGGGACTGGGCACCCCGAGGGCTGTGCCAGGCCAGCACCTCCCACCCCATGCCTTTGTCCTCAAGAAGGTGGCACACGGACACCGAAAGGGGTTAGAAGAGTTGGGGACACAGTGGTCATCTGGGGACATGAAGGACCTCAGCCTATGGAGGTGATTTGGGACACTGGTGTGATTTGAGGACGCTGAGGTGCCCCAGTGCTATCCCCAGCACTGTTTCCCTGTCCCCACAGTACCTGGCTGTCCTCAACAAGACCCTGGGCCACTACCCCTATGCTGGCACTGCAGGTGTCACCAGAGATGGCACCAGGCACAGCACTTCTTCCGCACAGGGGACATTGACCCTGGTAATGACACCTTCGACATTGCCTCCAGCGTCATCACTGGTGGGGACACTTGGGGTTTGGGTTTTAGAGTTAGGGTTGGGATTTGAGATTTGGGATACTCTAAAGGCATTTGGGATGGTCCCAAGAGGTTTAGGAGTAGGGTTTTGGTTTGGGGTTTGGGGTTTGGGTTTGAGGTGCAAGGTTTGGGATGGTCCTGGAGTATATGTGATTCAGGATTTGGGAAGTCCCAGGGTTTCTGGGCTCTCAGCATTCCCTGACCCCAGTCCCAAGCCCACAGAGTGCCTGGGGGTGTACCCTGGAGACCCCCAGCTGCTGGTGCTGGATTGCACTGACAGCAATTTCACCCTCCAATTCCACAGGTAAATCCCACAAGTCCCACCCAGGGAAGTTTCCCATCCCTAAAATCCAAGTGTTGGATTTGCGACCCCTTTTTCCGAATTCCTGTGTGGGATTATGGGATGAAATTTTCCCTTTCCCAGGGTAATTTTTGGGGATTTTGTGGCCAAGTTTTCCCTTTCCTGATGTTTTCTGGGGGATTTTGGTGCAGAATTTTTCCTTTTCTAGAATGTTTTTTTTTTTTTTGTTATTTTGGGAACTCCTGAGGTTTTTGGGGATTTCAGGTGGAATTTTCCATTAGCATTGGATTTTTTGAGATTTTGGGGTGGAAATTTTCCTTTTTTTTTTTTTAGGATTTTGGGGTGGAATTTTAATTTCTGGGGGATTTTTGGGGTCAAATTTTTCCTTTTCCAGGTTTTTTTTTGAACTTGGGGAACTCACAGGGTTTTTTGGGGATTTATGGGCAGATTTGTTCTCTTTTTTGGGGATTTTTTGCGGCGGAGTTTTCCCTTTTGCATTGGTTTCTTTGGGATTTTGAGGTGGATTTTTTCCTATTTTATTTTTTAGTGATTTTGAGGCCTCTTGTAGTGTTTTTTGTCCCCTCAGGCTGATCAGTGTCATCATGGAGTTCCAGCTCAAGGCCATCAACATCCAAACACTACTATAACAGAAAATCCCCGACTGCTACACCTTCAGTGATATTGTGAGTGTCCGCAAGTGTCCCAGTGTCCCCTGAGTGTCCTTCTGGTATCTTCTCATGTCCCTTTTGTGTGCCTTATGTCTCTCCTGGTGTCTCACTCATGTCCTTCTGTCCCACATCTATCCATCTGTCCCCTGGCTGTTCCCCAGTACCTCTGCGGACCCTGGGGAGCAGCCAGTGAGTGCTATGACAGTGATGGTGATGGTGACAGTGACAGTGCTAAGGACAGTGACAGTGACAATAACAGTGACAAATGGCAGTGGCACTGACAGTGATGGTGACAATGACAGTGAAATGCCAATGACAGTGCAACCCAGTGTCCCCACATCACGTTTGACAACTCTGTCCATAGCAGGTGAGTGCAGATCCACCTGGACACCCATCCAGGAGTGCCACCACCCCTTGCTGCCCAGCAAAAGGGACAGTGGGGTACAGTGGATGATGGGAGACAGGGGGACACAGTGACAGGGTAACAGGTGCCATGTCCCCCTCGTGCTCCGGACACCGGCAGGACTGGACGCATTTCTGTTGCGCCCCAACCACACTTCCCCATAAAACCTGCTCCCCTCACACCTTGGGGACACCCCTGACCCCCCCCCCCTTTGTCACCCTGGGGTGCCCCTCAGTCAGGGGGGTCTTGGTCATGCTGCAGGACCCTCTCTCTGTGCAATCCCCGAGGTGGCACCTGCGCTTTTTGTCACCGCCATCTGCCAATTTGTTACCAGCACCCCAAAGAAGGGGGCGGCCCACATGTTACAGGAGGAGGTGGTGAAAACATTTCTGGGGTCACTCCCAGCCATTTCCATCTCCCCACATCCCCCTGAAGATGCTGCTCCACCCTGCACCCCCTCCCCCCCGCCCCCACCACAGCATCCCCTGAGGGGACCTTGGGGACTGTCCCCATGTCCCCCCCCAGTCCCCATGGTACCTCCGCTGCTCCACCTGTGCTTGGCCCCCGTTCGTGTGGCGACCTCCCCATGTGAACGGGCAGGAGTTTCAGTCACATCCTCACCTCCTTCTCGTCTTCCTCCTGCTGAGGAGGTGATGTTGCTTCTGCTGGGGACTCGCCAGTGACACCAGAGGGACACCACAGGTCACCCCTCGAGGGGCCTGGGGTTGCAGTGGCTCCTGGAGTCGCCCCAGTGTGACAGCTGGGGGGCCTGAGATGCTGCAGTGACAATTTGGGGGGTGGGTGCTCGTTTTGGGGTCTCCAGGGTGAGTCTCAAAGTCTCCTCCCATCACCTCATCCCGTGCCTCAGTTTCCCCCTCACTCTGCAGGGAGCATCCAGAATTGATGTTCTGGAATTGGGTTTGTTTTGGGGGGTTTTGGGGTTGGGGCTACTGGGATGGGCTGGTGGGCCAGTTAGGTGATACACACCCAAGGTGTGTATCAAGGCTGGTGGTTATCTGGGCTCGGAGCTGCCTAGGCTGGGGGGCTGCAGGGCCAAGAGCTATCCAGACAAGTGTCAAGCTGGGATCCATGACTCAGGTGTCCATCAAGTGTCCACCAGTGTCCAATCTCTCCTGCCCCCATCCATCCCAGACTCCCTGGCCAGGGCTGCTTCTCACTGCAGAGTGGACAAGCCCCTGGTCAGTCCCAAGATGACCCCAAACCCCCTCCCACCAACCTCACCAGGCCACCCACCCTGAGCTCTGGTGCCATCGGCATCCCCTGGCAGCCGGTCCAGCTCTGAATCTCTTGGAAGAGGAAATCCACAGTCCCAGGCCGGGGACTCAAGGGTATCCAGGATGGTGAGCACTGAATCCATGTGGCATAGGGGGACAGTTGGGGACACAGCTGGGGAGATGTCTGTGGGGAAGGGAGTTGGGGTGTAGGGGAGTGAGGGGCGCCTAAAAGGTGCGGAGGGGGTTGGAAGGGAGGGATGCACCCAAAAATGTGCCAAAGTGAAGGCGAGGGTGCATAAAATTGGGGTAAAGGATGGAAAGAATCCAAACAAGCACAGAAAAGACTCAAAATAGGGGGCACTGAACCCAAAAAAGGGGAAAAGGACTGAAAATGGAGGGGAGAAGGACCTAAAATCAGAGGACAAGGATGTCATGGGGTGTTACAGTGTTTTCCTACCTGTGCCAGGGTGAGTGCAGATGCTCCGTGCCAGAAGCAGCCATGGGGACATCCTGAGGGACATGGGCACACATTGAGGGACACAGGGACACTACAGGATGGGTCCCCTCAGACAGCCCAGGACCTCATGGTTTTTGGCCCCACTGGGGGCAGGGGACACATGGAAGGCGAGAGGAAGATATGGTAGGGAATTTGGACATACAGAGGGGAAAGGACATGATGCCACCAGGACAGATAGCAGGGGGACAATGTCACCAGGACACCCCTGGTGACATGTAGCATGGGGCCACATGACACTGTGGGTGGCACTGACCCTTGTGCTGTACCTTGGGCCATTGGGGTCCTCTGAGCGTGGAGTCCCTAGGACGCCCTGGTGACTGTCACTCACCTCCGGGCCACTTGTCAACAGCCGAACAAGTTCCACCTCCTGCCCTGCTGGGTGATGACATCTGGCTGGTGCACTGTGGTGGTGATAGTGGGGATGTGGTGGCAGTACCTGCATTGGACAGCACTTCGCAATGTCCCCATCCATGTTCCTCACATCCTCATCCATCTCCCCCCATGGCCCCACCCATGTCTTAGTTCCTTGTCGTTATTTTTAACCCCAGTTACAGGGCTTTCAAAGGAATGAACAGAAACCTTTTTGTTTCAAGGCCAAAACAAAAGAATTTATGTGTCCCTGCTGGCAAAGCATCCACATGCTTGGCTGGGTGGGAAGAACCCTTTTTGAAGGGGTTTCCACCCCACCATCTCCAAAATTGTGGGGTTTGCCCCAGTATGTTCCCATTTGGCTGTGGAAGATGCCCATGAGCCAGAAAGGATTAAAATGATGGATTTCTATTGGAGAAGACCTCCAAGGCCATTCAGTGTTGCTTGATACCACCAGAAGATGCAAAGAGTGAGATTTTTCTCGGGTCAGAAGTCGACAAACGTGCTCTTCACAATGGATTTCTGATGTTGATCTGTGGATATGTCCAGGTGCCCATGGGGAGCCAGGAGGATGTGGAGCCACCCAGCCAGGTGTATTTCTAACATAGATCACGGGCACCATGGACCAGCAATGCTCTGCCCACTGGGGGCCACAGGAACATCCAGCACAGATCCTGCCACGGGGGATGGAGCTGGAGCAGCACATGAAGCTCTTCCTGCACTTGATTTGCAGGGCTTCCCTTAGTGGTGCCTTCATTGGTGTAGGGTAAAGTGAGAGCTTCTGGAACAGGACTTCACACATTTGGGACACTCGTAGGGCCTCGTCCTAGTATATATGCGCTGGTGGGTGACGACAGTGGAGTTTTGGTTGAAGCCATTCCCATTGTTGGGTCAGTGGAAGGGCCTCTCCTCTGAATCTGCTGATGCCTGAGGAGACTGGAGCTAGTCTTAAATGTCTTCCTGCATTCCTCACAATCGGCACGCCTCTGCTTTGTGTGGCTCATCTGGTGGGCAGTCAGGTCAGAGCTTGTCTTGAAGCCCTTCCCACACTCCCCACACTCATAGGGCTGTTCCCTCATGTGGATTCTCCAGTGTTGGATCAGGTAGGATCACTTGCTGAAGCTCTTCCCACATTCTGAGCACTTGTGGGGCTTCTCCCCATCATGAAGCTGCTCATGGACTCTCAGCTCTAAGCTCCAGCAGCATCTCTGGCCACCTCCCTGGCCCGGAGTGGGTCTTTCTGCTTTGGATCACCGTGATCTGCATTTGTAACCCCTCATGAGGGATCTCTGGGGCTTTTCCTCCTCCTTGGATTCCTGCACCATGGAGCTGGTTTAAAATGCCTTTTCCATAAGGTTCAGCTGTGGGGATTTGTCCTCCCTGGTCTCCATCCTCAGCTCCTTGTCTGGGGGAGGAAGGACAAGGAGAGGATGGGATTTGCCTCTGTTCCAGAGGGAGGGGGAAGGAGATCCCCCCAGCATGTCCCCGGCAGGACGGTGTCGGCAGCGGGGTTGTCCTGCAGCCGGGGGCCGTGCTGGGCTGGGAGATGGAGCAGGACAGAGGGGGAAGGGGGCAGGGACTTCCCCCTCACCTGCATAGGGCTTCTGGGCCATCTTCCTCACGGCCTCCTCCTCCATCTGACCATGATTTGGGAATGGGAAATCCTGGGTTTGGGGAAAAACAAGGGCTGAGCACATTGGTTTTGATGTTCCTGCGGGCCAAGGGTAGCTGGAGATGTCATCACCCCTTTCAACCTCAGAGAGCCTGGGGCTGCTCATCACCAACCTCTTGCACTCCTCCAGGCTGCCGGGGGTTCCCTGGCTCTGGGAATGCCCCTCTGCGCTCTCCCCTCTCCGGGGCTCCCGCATTCCCCCACGGCTCTCCTGGGGATCCCCAAACCCCATACTGGCCCTCTGCCCACCAGTACTGGGTGATCACCACGTGGGACCTGCCAAGATCCCTCCCGGGGCATTTCCGGCTGAGCTTCGGGGTCCTTCAAGATCCAAACGTACCCTGGCCCCTCAAAAAGAAAACCTTCCAGAGACGCCCCCGCTGGTTTTGGGGCGAGGTTCCCCTTCCTGCTCACCTGTGGGTTCCGGGGGGGCAGGGTGATGCTGCCAGAGTTGGGGGAACTGCAGCCTGAGCGGGCGGGCGGGGGAGCCGAGTGGTTCTGCTGCTGCTCTTTCTCTTGCAGCTCCTCTTCCTCATGTTCCTGACTTTCCCCTTCTTGTTCTTCCCGCTCCTCTTTCCTTCCTCCCCCTCCTCCGCTCCCAGCCCGGCCCAGGTCGGTGCCGACACTGAAAAGCAGCCGTGCTCTGCCCTGGGGGGTTCCAAAGTGGCCGTGCCCTGCACAGTGCTGGAACCAATACTGGGAGCACTCGAAGCGATCCTGAGAGAACCCGGAAGGAATTGGGAGCGCTTTCCGTGCTAGGACCGCTCTTACTGGGAGCACTGGGACGGAACTGGGAATAAACAGCGCCCGGACGCGGCTTCAGCCGGCGGTGGGCGGGGTCAGGACCGAAAGCGTGGTTATGCAAATCCAGGAGCGATCGCGCGCTGTGATTGGTGGGCGGAAGCAGCGCGGGGTTCTCCCTGGTCACGTGTGGGCCGCGGGGGGGCCGGAGCGATGGCGGCGGGGCCTGGTGAGAGGGAACAGGGAATGGGGACAGGGAATGGGAACGGGAACCAGGAACAGAAACAAGAATACAGGACTGGGACGGGGAATACAGGACACGAACTGGGAATGGAAATGTGGGAACAGGACAGGGAATACAGATACAGCAACTGGAGAGAGAATATGGGATAGGGATTAGAAAGATGGGACCGGGATTAGAAATAGGGCTGGGAATGGAAATACGGAAATGGGACAGGAAATATGGAAATGGAAATGCGGGACCAGCATGAGGACTGGGAATATGAGAACGGGAACAGGACAGGGAATATGGGACCGGGATTATGAGAATGACAACCAGACAGAGAATACGGGACAGGGAATGAGACCAAGAGTGGGATCCAGACTGGGATGGGAGCAGGGTGGGACCAGGAGCGAGGTAACATGAGAATGAGCAGGGGGCAAGGAGAATGACAGCGAGGAGAGGGGGATCCAGGACAGGAGAAACCCAAAACTGGTACAGGGGATATGTGGACAGTTCCTGGGCAGGGGATCCTTGATCAACTGCCCCAGAACCTCTGCCAGAGTTTCCCAAAGCAATTAGAACTGCTCAGCCTAGAATATCCAAGACCCTGAGCGACCCCCAAATCCCTCCCAGGAACCCTCAACCCTCTTGAACACAGCACCCCCCACATCCCCTGGAAGATCCCCCCCCATGTTGCCATCGTTGTCTTAGCTCAACATCTTCACCCTGGGTTTGGGTATTTTGAAAGAACAATGAGAAATGCAAAGAAAATTAAGGCAGGAGGATGTGGAGCCCTCAGCCAGGTGTCTCCCCCACATGCGTTGTAGAGGAGACAAATCCCTCTGCAGATATACAAGGGACTGCAAGGTCCCTTGTTCCCATGAGGCCTTGCAGTGTCACAGGGGTCTCCTTGGTGATGCAGTGTCACAATGGACCCTTGGTTCTGTGGGGACTCACAATGGCAGAATGGTCTCCTTGGTTCCACGAGGCCCTGCAGAGCCCCTTGATTCAACGTGGCCTCAAAGTGTCATCATGGTCTCCAGAATTCCATGAGGCCCTGCTGTGTCACAGTGGATCTTTGGTTCCATGGGGTCCGCACTGTTCCATGAATCCTTAGTTCCATGGGGCCCTGCAGTGTCACCATGGACTCCTTAATTCAATGGTGTCACACAGTGACACAATCACCCCTTAGCACAACAAGACCCCAGAGTGTCACAATGGTTCCTTGCTTCCATGAGGCCTTGTAGCGTCACAATGGACTCCTTGGTTCCATGGGGCCACAAAGTGTCACAGTGGCCCCTTGGTTCAGTGAGGCCTGTCATGGCATAAGATTTTAGCCTTTATATTTTTGAAATCCTGTTATGCATCAATGCATAACTCTAAACTCCATAGAAAGTATTAGTTAACTATCTTCACATTTTGGTCAGACAAAAAGATTCCTCTGAAACTCAAGGACACCCTACAGCCTCAGGTTCCAAATACAATAAACAAAAGTGAATTGGGAGGGGGGAGCAAACTGAGGGAATATGACTTCATTAGCGGAAGCTGTAATTGGAGGATTAACCCCTTATATGCAAACAGACCAAACTTATATCTGTCTGAAAAAGTCATGACCACCATCCACCTTGGGTGTAGCCTCTGGGAAGCTTTTCACTGTCCAAGGTGTATCTGTTGAAGGCCTTTAATAAGCACCGACTTTATTCCCTTAACCTTGTCTAGCCTGTGTTCTAGGTAGCCACTCCAAGACATCACCTGCAGTGCCACAATAGTCTCTGTGATTCGTTAAGGCCTGCAGTGTCAAAACAGACCATTGATTCCATGACACCCAAAGTGTCACAATGGCCCCTTGGTTCCACTGAGTCCAACAGTGTCACTAGGGTCCTGTTTGCTCCACAAGGCTCTGAAGTGCCACCATGGCCCTTTGGTTTCACAAGGCCTCAATATGTAAAAATGGCCTCGATGGTTTCATGAGGTCCTGCTCTGTCACAATGCACCTTTGTTTCCATGGTGCCCCATAGTGTTACAATGGTATCCTGGGTTCCACGGTGTCAGAATGAACCCTTCATCCTGTGCAGACCCACAGTGTTCACTGCCGTGCCCTTGATTCCATGAGGCCCTGCCAAGCTGTAACAGTCCCTTGTTCCAGTGGGTCCCAGAGTGTCAGAATAGTCTCCAATGTTCCATGAGGCCCCGCAATGTCACTGTGCTCCCCTTGGTTCCACAGGCTGCACAGTGTAGCAATGGACTCTTGGTTCCATGAGGTTCCTCAGTCACAATGCTCTTGGATCCCCAGTGTCAGTGTCAGTGTCAGTGTCAGCGTTAAGGAGAGAGAGTTCAAAGTGCACCTCATGATTTTTGGTTTTAATCAAGTGAATATTTTTTTTAATTTTTCAATTCAGAGAAGAGGTGACCGAAGCATTCCCCAGGTGATCTTGATGATGAATGTCACCTTAGAAGGTCTGGGCACAGAGAAGAATGATCCCTTTCAGGGTTGACCCTATTTGGACAACCTGCTTCTCACCTCCAACCTCACCATGTCAGACATTGCCCACCTGGGACTGACATCCTAAAACATAAAAAAAATCCCTGCATGTTTATTATTATAATTATATATTAATAAAATAATAAAATTACAAAGATGTTTTTCTTTTAATAATAAAAATAATATTTTTATTACCTAATTTTTCATTTATGTGTTAAAAAATCGATACGGTTTTAGCAATCATAAAAATTCTTGGTGATTGGTTCTAAGTAACACAATTCCCTTCATTAATTAATTGAAAACTACTGGCTATTGCTTTCTCCTTCTGTATGATAAGTAGACTTTTTTCAGTCCTTCTCTAATCCTTGTTATCATTTTCTCAGACAGGGTAAAAGGGGCCACTCTGGAGTCAAGGGAGACATTTCTGGGGTACATTTGGGGCAGTCTTGGGTCTACACAGGGAATTTAGAACTTGAGGGTATGTAGGACACTTCAATGGGCCGGGTGGGCACTGGGCAGGGCACTGAGGGATTCTGACGGACACCTCGGAGGCTGGGAGAGCTCTTGGGGGTCCAGGGCGAAAACTTGGAGGTCAGGGAGGGGAATGTGGAGCGCTTCGGGGTCCGGGCGGGCACCTGGGGGGCTAGAACGGGGCTCTCTGGGGCGCGGGGGATGATGGGAATTGTAGGCACGGGCATAATACGATTGAATACAGCCGCGGAGCATCACAGGAGGGCGCATCCGCATTGTCTCTTTGTGGGTCGCGGTGCCTGATGGGAGATGTAGTCACGGCTGGAATAGCACTCTAACGGGACTGCGGAGCATGATGGGAGCTGTAGTCCCGGAAGTGGCTCGGACGAAGCATTTGGGGTCCGGGAAAGCACCTGGGGGACACTTTTGAGTCCGAGCCGTGACTTGAGGTCCCCAGGGCAGAACGCATGTGGTTCTGGAGCACTTGGGGGAAGCTTGGGGGGCTCTAACCAGGCTTTTTGGGCACCGAACTTTGCAGGTGTTTTTGGTGCCGAACTGTATTATGAGGGGCTGTGAGGCTGTGGCGGATGAGACACTGTTCCCTGTGTCCCCAGTTGGTCCCACTATACCTCGTATCACTCACAGTATCCTCAGTTTGCTACATTATTGCCCAGTATCATTCCCAGTATGTCCCAGTATGTCCCAGTGGGTCTCTGTGTACCCTCACAGTCCAACCCACCTGTACTGGATCAAAAGCAAAACCAGTGAGACTTCAAGTCAGTAATACAATTTTTAATAGGGAAGAGAAAAAGGAAAAACAAAATACATGCAATTAAAAAAAAAATACAACCACTAACAGAGTCAGAATACAACCTGATACCCTGTCAGTCAGGGTGCTGGTGCAGTTTTCCTCCAAAGGGTCTGTTAGCATATACATATACATTTAATAGTTAGTGGTAGTAATGCTAAGGCTGCAGTTTGTAGCTAGTGCAAGGTAGGCCCTGGGAACTAAGCCAGGGAATGTGCTGAGCTACAGAATAATGAGTTAAGGGCCAGTGGGGCGAAGAAGGACCAACTGGTTATTTATAGGAACAGTAGGGAATTTACTGATGAAGTACAATAAACAGGTGTGGGATTAATCTATAGTTCTAGTTTAGACAAGCATGTAGGATTTATAACCGTTAGAAAGGTATCTTATTGTCTTAACTTAGGCAGGCGTGCAAGAGTTATAACCTTTAGAAATATTATCTCGAAAATGACTGCTGCCTTTGATGTGAAGTATGTGGACCATAGCATGTAGCCATGGTGAAGCAAGATTTGTAAAAGGGTATAAAACTGTGTAAGATTCACTAAGGGGTTGGGACTTTGACTTTGGACGCTAGTCCTCAGGTCCCCGGGCCCTGAATAAAGCACCGCACAAAACAACTTTGTTGATTTGTGTTTTACTCTTTGGGATCGGGCAGCGGTTTTTGGCGACCGCGGCAGGACTCCGGAGGTGGCTGGGGCGGTTCGCGAGCTGATCCACTCCACGCCGGCACCAGGTGATTCCTGGGGAGTCATCGACCCGCGCCCGACCCCGCGCCTGACGGACAACTGTAACAGGTAAGCCCGAAGGTGCTTTATTATTTGGTTTAGGTGCCTGCCTGATAAGTCGAGGCGGCGATCCTCGCAGGGTTGGGCAGAAGACGTCTCTGGTTGGTAAAGCCTAGGCGCCGACCGTTAGACGCGGCGAAAGCTGCGCAGGATCGGCACTTGCCCCTCGCGGCGTCGAGAAGTGGCAAGTTTGGTTGGTTATTGGTTTATTGGTTAATAATTTGATAATCACTGTCTGTTGGTTTGTTGGTTAAATAATTTGATAATTAGTGTCTGTTGGTTTATTGGTTAATAATTTGATAATCACTGTCTGTTGGTTTGTTGGTTAAATAATTTGATAATTAGTGTCTGTTGGTTTATTGGTTAGTAATTTGATAATCACTGTCTGTTGGTTTGTTGGTTGATAATTTGATAATCAGTGTCTGTTAGTTTGTTGGTTGATGATTCGATGATCAGTGTCTGTTGGTTTGTTGGTTAATAATTCGATAATCAGTATCCGTTGGTTTATTGGTTAATAATTTGATAATCAATATCTGTTGTAGCCGTGACTGTTGGAAGTGTGTTTGTGAGATAGTATTGTGTGATTGTGTTATTATGATGCCATTTAAAACGTTTAAAGCTTTGGTTCAATCTAATGAAAAGGTTCCGGAAAATACTCCGTTAGGATGTTTGTTGGGGCGTTGGAAAAGAGAAGGGTTCCATCAAGAGTTAAAAAGGGAAAGGATGATTGATTATTGTAATCATTGGTGGCCACAATATGAAACTGGAAGTTCGGGGTGGCCCCTTAATGGGTCTATTGACCCTGGTGTGATATCCCCGTTAATGCAGTTTTTACGGGAAAATGAAAAATGGGATGAGATTCCTTATTTGGATTTGTTTTATACCCTAAAAGGCAAACCCGAATGGCAGAAAGAATGTGGTATTATGGTATTACAGGTAGAGGAAAAAAATTGTCAAGGTTGTAGGCAAAGGAATAGGTGTAATGGTTGTTTGACAAAGCTGACAAGCCAGGAAGAGGACCTATCTTTGCTTGTAGCTCCTAGTGCCCCTCCTGCAGAATTAGCTTCGGAAGAGGAAGATAGTGATAAAGAAGAAAGAGAAATAATACAAACCCCAGAAATGGGGAAGGGCTCCCAGGAATCGATAATACCTTGTCCTGGGGAGCCATCTCCCGGTCATACCCGTAATATACCGAGAACCCCTATTGCAGAAAGAACTAGACAAGGGAGGAAAAATAGGGAAAAACCCCAACTGATAGCCCCTTTAAGGGAAGCTATGGGACCTCAGGGTGAGAAGGTGTTTATTAAAGTCCCGTTCTCACCTGGGGATCTGATAATTTGGAAACAAGCAGCAGGGTCATACCGGGAGGATCCGGACAAGGTTGCTCGAGTGGTAAAAATGATAATAAAAACACAAAATCCTGATTGGAATGATTTACAGGTGTTACTAGATACCTTGATGGATTCAACCGAGAAAGAGATGGTGTTACGGGCAATGACAGAAAGAGCCAGGGAAATGTTGAGGGTACAAATGATGGATGGAACTCTAAATGACTTGGTCCCGAGAGAGGACCCCGGGTGGGATCCTAACACCAGTCGGGGTTGGAAAAGACTTCAAGTTTATCAAGAATTAATAATAGAAGGGATTAGAACGGGGATGCCAAAAACAATGAATTGGTCAAAACTGTATTCCATAAGACAGGATAAAAGTGAGTCCCCGTCAGCATTCCTGGAGCGGCTGAAGGAAACTGCACGCAGATTTACTAATTTAGAGGTTGATGGGGAGGCAGGGAAATTACAGTTGGCTTTGATTTTTATGGGGCAATCTCAGGATGATATTAGGAAAAAGCTGCAAAAGTTAGAAGGGGAGGACACTCGGAACCTAGAGAAAATGCTAGAAGTGGCATGGAAGGTATATAATAATAGAGAAAAAGAGACAGCAAAGAGACATCAGGCAAATATTTTAGCAGTATTGCAACACGCTACGGGAGGAAGCCCAAGAGGACGAGGACGGGGCCGGGGTGGTATGGGTCGAGGAAGGGGCATAATTCAGCAGAATTTGGGAAGGGGAGCAATGGGAGGATTGGGAAATCCCTTCGGGGGGCAAGGAAAATTGGGTCCTAATCAATGCGCCTTTTGCAGACAGTTAGGTCACTGGAAAAATGAATGTCCAGTCAAATGGGGAGTGGGTAATGTGGGGAATGTAAATCCTATGGGAAACGCAGGAGCTACCACGGGGCCGGTAGATGTCGCTCAAGCATTTGTGTTAGGCAACTATCAAAATCAGAGCTGACTAGATCAGGATCTGAAGGTAGTATTGGAGGTAGGGGGACAAGAACGAGAATTTAGAGTTGATACGGGAGCAACACATTCGGTTTTGAATACAAAATTAGGGTTATTAAGTGATGCAAAAATTCAAGTAATAGGGGCAACTGGGCAAGTAGAAGAGAGGACATTTTTGCAGCCGTTAGACATAAAATTCGGAGGAAAAGAATTTGATCATCAATTCCTGTATATGCCTAATTGCCCAGAGTCACTGTTTGGAAGAGATCTGTTATCTCTTCTAAATATGAGAATATTATTTGAAGGAGGACGAGTGAAATTAGAAATTCATGATAAAGAAATATCTAGACTATTTGTGATTAAGGAGGTAGAGCCCACCCCAATTCCTGAAGAGGTTGAACAGGCAGTGGTACCTTGGGTTTGGGAAACCGGCACTCCAGGTAAGTCTAAGGCAGCTCAACCAGTAGTGGTTGAGCTAAAGGAGGGAGTCCAACCGGTAAGGATTAGACAATATCCGATTAAGTTAGAAGCTAGGAAAGGAGTAGCCCCCATGATTGCTCAATTCTTAATCCAAGGTATTTTGCAAGAATGTGAGTCAGAATTTAATACCCCAATTTTTCCAGTACGAAAACTCAATGGTAAATATAGGTTAGTTCAGGATCTGAGAGCTATAAATAATATAACCAAGGATATCCACCTAGTGGTGGCAAACCCCTATACTTTGTTAACATCTGTGTCTGAAAGATTTCAATGGTTTACAGTAATTGATTTAAAAGACGCTTTCTTCTGCATCCCTCTGGCATTTGAAAGTAGGAAATATTTTGCATTCGAGTGGGAAGACCCTGACTCTGGCCGGAAGAAACAGCTTACTTGGACACGACTTCCGCAAGGATTCAAGAATTCCCCCACAATATTTGGGAACCAGTTAGCCAAGGAATTGGAGGAATGGAAAACAACACAGGTAAAAGAATCTCCCTTTTCTCATGTAATACTTCAATATGTAGATGACATTTTCCTGGCCACAGAAGAAAGGGACATTTGCCTAAATTTAACTATAAGCTTATTGAACATGCTAGGCCAGGCTGGATATCGGGTCTCGAAAGAAAAGGCCCAACTCATCCGGACAAGTGTGTTATATTTGGGCTGTGAAATAACACAAGGAGTAAGGCGATTAGGAGCAAATAGAATTGAAGCCATCTGCACCATACCTATTCCCCGAAATCATCAGGAACTAAGATCCTTTCTAGGAATGGTAGGATGGTGCCGGCTGTGGATCCCGAATTTCGGACTCCTGGCCAAACCCTTATATGAGGCACTAAAAGAGACACAGTTACGGTGGGACAAGCCACAGCAGAATGCGTTCCAAGGGCTAAAGCAAGCACTAAAAGAAGCCCCGGCATTGGGACTACCCGATTTAACTAAGGACTTTCAATTATATGTAAATGAGAGACAGAGACTGGCTTTAGGAGTACTCACGCAAAAGTTGGGATCATGGAAGCGTCCGGTCGGCTATTTTTCGAAACAACTAGATGCAGTCAGCTCTGGATGGCCGTCCTGTTTGCGAGCCGTGGCAGCTACTGTACTATTGATTCAGGAATCAAGAAAATTGACTTTGGGTAAGAAAATAGAAGTGTTTGTGCCTCATATGGTGATAACAGTTCTGGAACAAAAAGGGGGGCATTGGTTGTCCTCCAGCAGAATGTTGCAATATCAAGCAATATTAAGGGAACAAGATGATGTTGAGCTAAAAGTAACTAACCATATCAATCCAGCAGAATTTCTCCGCAGTGAGCAAGAAGAAGGCGAATTGACCCACGACTGTGTGGAAGTCATTGAACAAGTCTTCGCTAGCCGCACTGACCTGAAAGACGTGCCATTGGAGTCTCCGGACTGGGAACTGTTTACAGATGGATCCAGTTTCGTCGAGAATGGGACCAGGTATGCGGGTTATGCGGTGGTAACGCTCCTTCAGGTCGTGGAAGCTAAAGCCCTCACCCCGGGAACATCAGCGCAGAAAGCAGAGATTGTGGCTTTGATTCGCGCCTTGGTTTTGAGTCAAGGAAAGAAGGTAAATATATGGACTGACTCTAAATATGCATTTGGAGTTCTGCATGTCCATGGAGCATTATGGAAAGAAAGAGGACTGTTAAGTTCCCAAGGGACATCTATAAAACATCGAAACGAAATCCTATCTCTTTTGGATGCTGTGCATAAACCAGCTGCAGTAGCAGTAATGCATGTGAGAGGACATCAGAAGGAAGAAGGAAAAAATCTACCAAGGAAATAATCTAGCAGATGCTACTGCTCGGAAAGTGGCACGTGAGGTTTGGACACAATTGGCATTGATTCCGACAAAGGTAAGCCCAGTCACTCCTCACCTAGAGCAGAAGCCAAATTACTCCTTAGAAGATGAAAGACTGGCCAGACTTGTGAATGCCCAGAAGAACGCGTTAGGGTGGTATGTGACCGACATAGGGCAAGTATTAGTACCTGTCAAGATCATGAAAATAATTTTAGAAGCAGAACACAACAAATGCCACTGGGTGGCAGAGGTATTGGTTAAATTTTTAAAGAAAGAAATCATTTCTAACCAGATGTTGACTTTAGCTAAACGAGTTAATGCAATGTGCCCAGTCTGTATAAAGAACAATCCTGTAGTGAGGAAGCAGATTCAATTAGGAAAATTACAGGTAGGACCAGAGCCAGGTGATTATTGGCAGGTTGACTTTTCAGAGTTGCCCAGGGCTCAAGGGTACAGATACCTTCTGGTATATGTATGTACTTTTTCGGGATGGCCCGAGGCTTTTCCGTGCAGAACTAACCAGGCTAAGGAGGTGGTCAAAACCTTATTAAGGGAAATTATTCCTAGGTTTGGAGTACCCCTGGGAATTTCATCAGATAGGGGACCACATTTTGTGGCCGGAATAGTACAAAACATAGCACGAGTGCTCGATGTTAAATGGAATTTACATACCCCATGGAGACCTCAATCAAGTGGGCAGGTAGAAAGAATGAATCAGACATTGAAAGGTCAGATCAAGAAAATCTGTCAAGAAGCTAAGATTCAATGGCCGCAAGCATTACCATTGGCTTTGTTAAGAATCAGGATTAAACCCAGGGAAAAGGTAGGAGTAAGTCCATATGAAATACTATATGGCAGACCATATCATGCAACAACATTAAAAGGTGATCCTCACGTGGTTGGGGACCAAATGCTCTTTAACTATGTTCTATCTCTTAACAAGACTCTTACAGCTTTGAGAGGTGCTTTGCAGTGGAACCGCCCTCTGCCGCTGGAAAATCCAGTCCATGACATCCAACCAGGAGACCGGGTGTATGTAAAGAACTGGAGCACGGACCCCTTGAAGGAATCATGGGAGGGTCCACGTCAGGTGATTATGACAACCTTCACGGCGGCAAAAGTCGAGGGCATCAACAACTGGATCCACTACACCCGGATCAAGAAAGTCCCTACTCATTGGGAAGTGCAGCCACTGTCTTCCACCAAGATGGTTATTCGAGCCAAACCCACCGACCCAAGGCCTACATCTTAATCATTGGACTGATCATGTCATGTCAAGTAACTTTAACTCATGAATCTGTTGTGATTACTGTTCTAGAGCCGGTGACTATGGCGGTTGAAGGAATGAATGTAAATCTGACTTGTTCATTCACCAATGACCAGGGAGCTGGATCCGAAGAAGTCAATGTAAGATGGAAAAAGGATATGGATTGGGTAGACACAGGTATTGTCACAACTTGGGATATGAAAACACAAATGGGAAACACTACCCTACAATTGATAAATGTAACTTCGGGATCTGAAGACAAGTATTTATGTGGAGTCTGGATCAGAGATAGTTTCGACTACGGTAACTTGAAATTACGGGTAATGTCATTATTAGGGGATGGTACCAAGAAGGGGGATGTTGAGGTCATTCCAGCCTCAACCTATGTAGACATGTGGGACAGTCCTCCTTTGCGAATGAATTGTACTTTCCGATTGAAAAACGAGTGTGAATATGGGATACAAGTTAAGTGGTGGAGGGAAAATTCTCAGGGAATGTGGAATCAAATCAGCGAAGGAGTTAGCTGGTGGTCCGAAGGAACCGTGGGAGGAGGATGGTTAAATATTACTGATCTGAAGAGTGGGAAATTCGGAAGTAGATACTTGTGTATAGTCTCATGTGGAGAAATGGGTGACTTTGGAATACGAAACGTCAGGGCTTGGTCGCATTTGAGAGGTGGAATCACTGGCCAACGTGGGGTCTATAGTGGGCGGGGACATGCAATAACTGCAGTTTATCTTAATAGCATCAGAGGAACTCACAGAAGAACTCGAGCCATAGATGTAACATTTCCCCGCAGTCAGGAACAGGAAAATTTGATAGTAGGATTAATTCGGGACTTTGGTAAAGTGCAGAATGTTTCCTCGATTACAGCTTGTTTACCTTTACCACAGGCAGCCGGGGAGCCGATACCGTGGGGAATCATCCCAGTAAAAACTTTACCCAGGGCATTCGTGGATTTTACTTGGAGTTGTAAATTGATACCAAAGGAGGATGTAGAAAAGAAGGAAGGATGCCAATTAATTAGGAATATGTTGGAAAAAGATTGCCAGCAAATGCCAGGCTACTATGCGTGGGTTAGTAAAATGAACAAATGCATTGTGGAAGGACCAATAAGGGAACCATGTAATAAGGTTTGGATGCAGGTAAAACGCACAAGAAATGAAGAAGTATGTCAAAACATTACGCAATCACAGTCTTTAGAAGACGATTGGGGAGCAATTTGGGGACCAAGTTTATTAGAGACATATAGTTACCTAGGAACTGTGAATTGGTGCATTGAATGGATAGGAAATAAGAACCAGACTTATACTAGAGTATTAACAACAGAGACAGCTCAGAGGACATCAACTGGGACAACAGAGACATGGAATTGTTCACGAGTTATTACTTGTGATACTCCAGAAGCAGAAATAGGTTTGGTACCAGTAAGAGTGTTACTCAAGTGGGGATGTGAATGTAGAGGGTACAATCATACAATTAGGGGAGAGATGGCCGGTAACAAACAAGTAGATTGCAAAACTACCACTATCAGAAGCCCTGGTAACTTGGTCTGGGTAATGGGACATGGGAAATGGACCACTCATATACCGATCGATGGGATGGTAACTCAAATAATTTTAGGAGTTCCTACCTTATGTCCATTCTGGAAACAATCTAAACTTAATAAACAAGAAATACAGGCCAGGCAAAGGAGAGACATAGGAGATGAAATTATTGAAGAAAATGAGTGGCATGAACCGTCAGGGGGAGTAAAATTCGGATGGGCACTAGAATCTTTATTTGCACCTATCTCCACATATCGAAATAGGGAAATGTTGTATAGACTCCTGGGACAGACCGAAAGATTAGCAGCAGCCACCAAGAAGGGATTTAAAGATTTAAATTCACAATTACAGGCAACCACTCGGATGACATTGCAAAACCGGATGGCATTAGATATGCTGTTACTAAGAGAGCATGGAGTTTGTGGATATCTGCATGGGAAGACAGATCATTGCTGTATTCATATCCCAAAAGTGACAAAGGAAGTAGAAAAAGATATAGATCAATTGGAGAATATTGAATCTAAAACTAGGGAAATAGCAAAAGATGCGGAATATAACTGGATTGGAGCAATATTCAGCTCTCTAGGGATCCAGGTCTCTGGTTGGATATCCTCAATTGTTCAATATGCAATAATATTGTTGATATTAATTGGAGTTGTGTATGGAGTTTACAGATGTCTTCTAGGAGTAATCACCAGAGAAGGAATTCATACCCGGAGAATAATGAAGGCTATGACCAGGAACGGACAACCGGCTGGGAACACACCGCCTCCTTCGTGCTTAGAGACGGTTACATGAAGAATGGAGGGAAGAAGTTGAGCATCCTTGCAGAAGATTGAAGGATGCTCAAAAGGGGGGAGTTGTTAGCGTATATATATACATTTAATAGTTAGTGGTAGTAATGCTAAGGCTGCAGTTTGTAGCTAGTGCAAGGTAGGCCCTGGGAACTAAGCCAGGGAATGTGCTGAGCTACAGAATAATGAGTTAAGGGCCAGTGGGGCGAAGAAGGACCAACTGGTTATTTATAGGAACAGTAGGGAATTTACTGATGAAGTACAATAAACAGGGGTGGGATTAATCTATAGTTCTAGTTTAGACAAGCATGTAGGATTTATAACCGTTAGAAAGGTATCTTATTGTCTTAACTTAGGCAGGCGTGCAAGAGTTATAACCTTTAGAAATGTTATCTCGAAAATGACTGCTGCCTTTGATGTGAAGTATGTGGACCATAGCATGTAGCCATGGTGAAGCAAGATTTGTAAAAGGGTATAAAACTGTGTAAGATTCACTAAGGAGTTGGGACTTTGACTTTGGACGCTAGTCCGCAGGTCCCCGGGCCCTGAATAAAGCACCGCACAAAACAACTGTGTTGATTTGTGTTTTACTCTTTGGGATCGGGCAGCAGGTCCAGTAATGATGTGGAAAAAAAGCCTGGTTCTTCCTCTGGAATCCAGTGGAAAAAGGTTGCCTTTGGCGTTCTAAGCCTCAGTTTTTTATCTAGGTAGGAAAGGCTTGGCTAGTCCTCCTGGCTGGAGTATCTCCCAATAGGATGATGTAATCTCATTAGTTATACAGTAGGACTCAGAGGCCCATTAACAGAAGATACTTCCTACAGAGATAAGGATGATCACCTGTTGGGGGTTGGTTCTTTCCTTTTTCCCTCTGTGGAATTTTCCCCATTGTCATGCTAAGATATCTGTTGACTAGGCCCTGGTGGCAAGGGGGAGGGGAGAGAAGAGGGAAACCCCCCGAGATTCAAACATCCAGAAGAGGAAGCGGAAGGCGGGGCCTCGGCCCATTCTCCCCTCGGAGTTCAGAGGAGAAGGACAATCGCTGCCTCTTTCCCATCACCGCCATCCCAGCGTCGGGAACCATCCTCACTGCTGTCGGACCTTGCCCTGCTGTCTTCTTGCTGTAAACTACCACCATCCAGCACTCTGCCGAGCACCAGGACCGACACCGTGAGCGGAGGGCTCTCTCCATCTCTCTCTCCCCCTGGGACAACGCTGCCATCACCCCCAGCCCTCCTGCGGCTCTGCAGGACCTGCCCGCCCCCAGCACCGGGAACTGCAGCTCAGAAAGGACTGGGACTGAGTTACTGTTCTGTTTGTGGGTAATTTCATAGCTGTTGTTCTTGTTTGTCTTGTTAGGTATACTAGTAAAGAACTGTTATTCCTACCCCCATATCTTTGGCTGAGAGCTCCCTTAATTTCAAAATCATTATAATCGGAAGGAAGGAAGCATCACATTTTTCAGTCCAAAGGGAAGCTTCTGCTTTCCTTAGCAAACACCTGTCTTTCAAAAAAGGACACCCAGGGACCTGATCCTTTATGTGCAATGTGTTACCGACGATGTTGCAAACACCTGGGCTTTTATGTGGCAATTTTTATGGAGGGTGTTGTTCCAAGGGAAATGGTGCTTCACATGTGAAGTTTTGCTTTTCTGTCACAAAGCCTTGGGCATGCTCGGGGTGGCAGTGTGGGATATTTGTCCTCTGAAATGGGTCCTGTTTGGTGTAAAATAACCATTTTTTTTTACTGGTTTTTGGTTTTTTTGTCCCTGAGGAGTATGAGGCTGACCAGTCCGGTTGGAGTCTGGGAATGGGGGGGGGGGGAGGGGGGGGGGGGGGGGGGGTGTTCTGGGTTCCAGCAGCACTCCCAGGGCTGCTGCTTTGAGATGTAATATGGAACCCAGCAATCTCTGTGCTCTGCAGATGCGGGAAGGAGTGGAACAGCAAGTGGCAAAGCTGGGCTTTGCTCCTTAAATCCCAGAACAGCTGGGTTTAAGTTCCATCAGCCAGGGGAGGGAATGAATCCTGGTGCCAGCTGTTGGGGGGCACTGGACTGGTGTTAGCATCTTCTCTCTTATTTTTTGCATGATGTGATTGTCCCTGGATGAGAGAAGTCAGAAAACGAGGCAGGAGGGGGCGCTCATTTTGTTTCTGTGAACTCCAGGCTTGGGGCAGCTGCAGAGCACTTTGGTTTCAAATAATGCTGCCCAAACGCAGTGAACTTGAACCTCTCTTGGGCACTTTGGGATCCCTCTGTGCCACTCTTCCTCAGATCCTTCACCTGCGAGGTGGGGGCTCAGAAACCCCTGCCCCTACTTGACAGGTTTTTACATGTACAAATTGATTTTCTTAGAGAAGCCATCAGGCATAATGAGAATCTATGGAAAACAGGGGGTTGGTACACTAGCTGATAGTAGGTCTTGGGCTTTTCTTCTTTTCTTTAACTTGTTCTTAAAAGGATCCCTCCACTGGAAAACTGAATGGGGAGGGGAGGGAGTTGCTTTTCATTTTTGGAAGTATTGCTTTGGATTTTGGTATGTCAAGTGACACCACCAAAATAAGATTGGAAGAACTGAGCTTCAGGACTCAGCACTTAATTATTTTAATGTGTTTGTGTGGGTGCAGGAAATGCCAAATCCCAAAGCAATTCTGTTATCTGTAACATGAAGTGCAATAACAGCTTTAAAACCAAGTGCTCGGTGTGGGGTTTTCACATATGTTTTTATGGTGTAAAAGCTTTTCTTGTGCCCCAAAAGCCACAAGGAACCTGCCAGAAGCCGGCCTGCATTGAATATGTGGGATTTCATTTTGCTCTTGGATTCTTCCCTGCAGTCTTCTCTCGAGTTCTTGTTCCAGAGGGGCTCTTACTCCAGAGCCATACGCGGGGTGGGGGGGGGGGGGAGGGAGGGGGGGGGGGGGGGGGGGGTGCGTTGCCTTGATAAATGGGAATGAGATTGCCCAAGTCTGTCAGGAAAGCAAAACCATGCCCGAGGTTTGTTTGGCCAAAGATGGACCATGAAGACATCCGTACTGGCACTGGGTGTGAGCGCTGATGCTTTTGGGTGGTGTGGTGCCTCTGGCCCCTCAGAAGTCAGGGCGAGGCTGAAGGAAGGAGGGAAGCTGCCACAGCTGCAGGTGAGGGCAGTGCTGGCTGTTTCCAGCTGCTTGGTGCAGAACTGGGAGAAGTGGGAGAACAGCTTTCCTCCTTCTTTCTCTCCATCACTGGGCAGAATATTAGGATGAAGCTGCACTAAGCTATGTCAACAAATGTGGGTTGTTGATTGGTTATTTTTCTTCTGGCTCTTTTATGTATTTCCAAGTGATCCAGTGAGGAGCAAGTTGCTGGCTTACATGATTTCTGAGTGACCTGTCACGGAAACGGGCATCTCTGTGTGCACGTGCTTCCTGGCAAATCCAGATGAGACATGGAAATCCTAAGGGAGGATTTACAGCCTTGACCACACATGACACAGGCTTGTGAAAATGGAAGTGACCTTGACAGAATAGCAGCTGTGAAGTGAAGCAGAACTGAAATCCACATAAGCAGAAAAACCAAGTGAAGTGGTACTTCTCGGTCATGCGTGCACCTCGTGCCTCTGCCTGCTGCCAACACTCGGTGGTGCAGCTCGACAGAGTCCCTTTCAGTGTTTGTTGGGTTTGATTTTTGTGGTCAGTTCCCATAAACAACTCCCCTCCTTTAGTGGATACATCCCTGTAGTGGGACCAGACTCACCTTTAGCCTGGAGGAATTCTCTGCTCCCCTGGTGTTTTAATGCACATTTATGTTTTTGTGTTGCACTGAGGATGGTTCGTTCTGTTTCACTCTCGGTTTGTATCGTGGTTGTCCCCTTCCCTTAACACCTCCCTTTCCCCTGGCCAGCCCTGAGTGGCTGTGATACGGGATTCCTCCGCCCCTGAGTTGGGATTGAAAATACCCCGTGTTTCCCATGCTATCTCTCTTCTCCCTGGAACCCTTCAGGACAATAAACTTGCATCATCCCAGGAAAGAGAGCCTCCTCTCATCTTTTACCTTTGTCCATGTCAGATAAAAAATCCCCCATCTCTCTGACCCTGAGCTAGCCGAGGCAGGTCAGAGAGACCAGGGGGAAGATCTGACACCCTGGAAAGGGGGTGAAGCCAAGGCTTATGAGTAAAGGGAAGACAACCACAGCATGGGCATTGTGTCCTCGATGCATGCAGCACCACGTGTTTTCCAAGTTCCCAGCACTGATGAATGTAAACAAGAAAATACCTGTTCCTTCAAGTGTCCAGCTCTCCCCCGCCACCTCCCCTGCTTCCCCTGCTCTTATCCCTCGCTTGCCAAGGTCCTGCATCTCCCTGCTCTCCAGCTTCAAGTCACCTTGTCCTGCCTGTGGCTGAGAAAATACGGGCCTGAGGTTCTTTTAGCAGCAATCCATTCATTTAAAGAGCACAAAGAGCATAAAGTGCAGAAGAGTCTTTAGACATCCAAAGAAGGGACTCTGCTTTTCCTGTAGTTCTCCTTCCTGTTTTCACATGGGCCGGAAGGATGGGCATGGCCAGTATTTATCATATGAAAGTGATGTTACTAAATTTGTCAGGAGTTCTGATTATTATTATCATTATTATTATTCATTTTCTGACAGAAAACATTCTCATTTTGCCTTTCCCACATTGTTTACAGGTGCTGCCCAGGGCGGACATCTGTGGCTTCAGACAGCAATTGCCTGGGAGGAAGGGGAGCCTTTGCACAGCTCACCTGCACAGCTCAGGTGGATAGGACAGGGTTGGTGTGGCCTGAGAAGGCATGAACAGCCGTCTGTGTTCTGGAGTGACTTGAAACCTTTCTCTGTCAGGTTTTGGAGGCATTTCTCTTTGGGATTTCTTGCAATGCAGCACCCTGGGTGTCCCTTTGTGCAAAGTCCAGTGGAGGGCTCCCGGTCCTGCCTGTGCTGTGAGGTCAGTCAAGAGGATACAGGGTTCCCCTTTTCCTCCCTGCTGGGATGAAGTGCCTTGGGAATCTGGAATCTGGGTGAAACTCCAGCTCTGCTGGTGTCCAGGGATTCGAAGTCCGGGGGACTGGGTTTACCTGTGGCTTTCCAGGTCAGCAGGAGCAAGAGGAAGTGGAGTGCCAGAGCCGTGTCCCATCAGGCTGTGTTTCCCTCTGAGGACAGAGAGTCCGCGCTGAGGTGAGGTTGCCAGGAGCGCTTGGGTGGGCAATCCAGGGAACGGGGAGCTTGGAATTGCAGCTGCTGCTGGATCCATTGCCTTAGGTCTGCTCCGTTTTATCTGTGCCAAGTGGGATTTGTGCTGAGGAGAGAGGTGCTGTGGTGAACGAAAGGTGGAGTAAATCCTCTCTGGGGATGTGCAGTGAAGAACTAAGCAGCAGGGAAGGAGAAGATTTGTAAACAATATGACTGTTTCTGACAAAAGTGGGGTGGAGCAGTGATGGGGTGGTTGGGTTTGGCCTGGGTCTGTTATTCTTTGTGCAAATTTTAAATTCTGTAGTATGATTTACTGTCCGGGATCTTTCTAACAAAAGCTGACGGAAATTTAGGTTTGCATTAGAAGTTGGGTCCATTCACGGCAGAAACTTGCTGAGGCTGGAGGACTGGAGTGATGGCTACTCACAGGAAAGGTCACTTGTATTAATACTGTCTCAGATTTCCCTCGGTGGCTGCCAGCCCTGAATGGCTGTGAGTCTGTGCTCTTCTCATTGGGGAATTGGAAATAATTTCAGTATAATTAGAAATTTTAGAAAAATCCAGCTAAAAATTTCACCTTGGTCCCGCCTAAGAACAGCTGTAAATTCAAAGGCAGAGAGAGAAGATGTACCAGCAAAGGACAGGAAAGGGGAAAGGTTTCAGAAAGCATTTCTGTGGTGTAATTAATGACAATTTCTGACGACCAAGGGAGAAGAAGATGAACTCCCAGCCATTCGGGCCTGACAGTCCCCTGCAGCGAGAGCTCAGCACATATCCCCAGAGGCAAGTCCAGCATGTGAAAGAAGAAAAAATATTATTTCTTTTGCTTCAAAGTTATTTCAGGTTCTTAAAGGCCAACCAGCATTTGCTCTTGATTGTGGTTGGGTGACCCATGAGCAGTAGGCGGCACGGGTCATGCCATTGATTTAGCTGAAAGCCCCGGTGTCATTTAGAGGGGAGACAAGAAGTGTTTGTGTAGGAAAATGCGAGGGGATGTCCAGGGGAGTGAGGAGGCATTTTTGAGGGGATTGCTGAAGTAGTTGAAGGGAGCCCGGCAGGCGGTTCCTCAGGGAAATTTCTCCGAGGCCCATGGGGAGCGCAGCCAGGACTCTCCAGGGCTAGCAGGCAGGGCTCAGCCCTCGGGACTCTGTGTCCTCCTTCCCTGGCAGCAGCCGGCGAGAAAGGGAGGAGAGGCTCCGTGTAGGATGAGGCCCGTGGGAGAGAGCAAGCAGAGGAGCGGCCTGGGGCTGGAGAGGGGCAGGAGAAAGGCAAAGGGACCTTGCTGGGGTCACTGGGGGAACAGAATGGACACTTGGATGACCAGTGGAGGTGAAGAGTGGATCTGAGTTCACCTACAGGGAAATAAGGAGGGGATCTTTTGGAGGGAAAAGCTGAGGTGATGAGTTCAGTGACCTAGGCACAAGTTGTGTTTGCAAAAAGTGGGACCAGAGGTACAGGCAATGCAAAGCCAACCCTGCTTGACCTCTGAATTCCGGGATAGTCTGTCAGCACACCAAGCTAGGAACTGATGGGAAAAATAAAGCAGCACTACCATTCTGGACCTCTGCATGGTATTCACCCAGAACTTGCTTCTCAAGGACTAAAATGGAACAAAAGCTATAAAAGAAATGTAATTCCAAGAGGGAAAATGGTCTGCAAGAAACAAATCCACGTAGGCCTGGATGCTGATCCCTATTGCTGGTCCATGAGAGCATCTGACAGGTCAGATTTCAAATGGTTTGATTTGACAGGGAGCCGGTTTGTTCCTTCTCATGAATAGGATCATTGGCTTGGCATGGGCCAAGCCACTTGACCTTTTCCATCTAGGTAAAGAGTTAGGGAACTGTTTGAAAACCTGGTCCTGGACGTAGACAGCTTGGCTCGGTATTGCTGTGTAGAAATAGGAGAATATCTCTTCTGATTTTTCTCTCATCTTTCTTGCACAGCTGTTTTTGTACTCCTGACTTGCGTTCGCGTCGGGGCCGTGTGGCTTGGAGCTCGGGAGCCGGATCTGTTACTTACCCACGTCAGATTGGTCTGCACTGGTGCAGGAGATGAACTACAGGCTGACTTGGGAGCTCGGAAACAAGGAGAAGAAGCTCTTTTGTCTCTCTGCAAAATGGTTTGGCTCCCTCCGGGCATTAAGTCAGGGAACTAACACTTCATTTTTAATGTTCTGTGCTCTGCCATCATCGCTGTGAGCCCTGAAAGCCTCCTGAGCTGTTCTCATACAGACCTAACTTATTTGGTCCAAAAAAAAAATCATAGTTTTGTTTGTTAAAAAAAATGCTATTACTGTGTGCAAACTCAGGGAGAAGATTTTATTCAACACCTCTCATTAAAGGGACATTAAAGCTCCGTTTTCCTTTTTATTGAACAGTCTGAGACACATTATTGCTTTATATCATTTTTCTTACAGGCGTTTTTAACTTTTTGAAGAGCCAGAAAGACAGTTTGTGCATATGTGTGTCACTCATACGCATCCTCTCTCCAATGTAGGATGGAAAAAAAGGCTGCAGAGCTTCCTGCAAGGGGCTGTAAGTGCAAATCAAGAGGAGCCAGAGGTTTAGATGCTACAAATTACCATTTCTTAAAAGAACCCTATGTATTTCATGCTATCAAAACCAGTACGAATAGGAGACTGAACTCGGGCATTGTGATGATCTCCTTGGGTTTTAAAAAGCTTTAATGGCCTTAAAAGACATATCACACTTAGTTTATTTTTAATACCCTTTCATTAAATTTAACAAAAGCCCTGATCCATCACTGCTGTTGTGATGTGTGACAAAAGCCCATCTTCCCTGCATTTGGAACAGGTGAGAGATGGAACTAAACCCCAAGAGATTTTCTGCTCCCGGACTGTGAGTTTTATTGGCTGTTCTCTGCCAAATCTGGTCAGTTGTTCGTGAATGTGTCCATGAGGGGAGATGAACATGCCAGTCCAGATAGGCAAGCATGCAGTGCCAGAAGGAGAACCCTTGAAATGTAAACCGGGATTTATTCAACTGACTCACAGGTGTGTGCTGAGCCCAGGCCCTGTGTACAAACGGAGGGCCAAACGTACCCTACAAAAAGACATCAGCATTGTGGGCTCTTGAGTTTGGCTTCCTGGGGGAAAGTGCCACCTATGTCTAGCTCTAGGTTTCAGGTTAAGTTTAGGTTAATGTTATTATTAAGCTTAGGCTTAGCGTTAGAGTTAGGGTGCGGGGTTAGGTTTAGGGATGAGGTTTAGGGTCAGGGTTAGGATTAGTGTTAATATTACTCTTAGGGTTAGTGTTGGGTTTAGTGTTAGGGTTAGCGTTGGTGTTGGGGTTAGTGTTCGGGTACAGGTATGGGTTAGGTTTAGTTTAGGGAGAGGGATAGGGATAGGGATAGGGATAGGGATAGGGATAGGGATAGGGATAGGGATAGGGATAGGGATAGGGATAGGGATAGGGATAGGGATAGAGTTGGGGTTATGGTTAGGGTTAGGGTTCGGGTTAGGGGTTAGGGTGACGGTTATGTTCTGTCAGAGCTTAGCAAGAGAAGCTGTCCTAGAGCGGGCTTTACATGAGATAGTTGCCCAATTCCTGAAATTCTCTCCATTCCTTGGACAGAATGGAGTGACACCACAGCAAACTAGCACGGAAGTTAGTTATTAGAACCTGGAAGTAAAAGGCAGGGACAAGAAATCAAAGACGGTGAAGGGCAATACCTTCCTGCTTGGCCCGCGTAAGTCGCATCACACCCACCAGGTTATTGTGTCTTTTCCTTATTCACTGCATCTGCCGAGGAGTTCTTTGCATTTCGAAACCTAATGGCAAAGCGCTTCCACGTAAGGCTCAGAGATGTCTCCCAGAGAAAAATGTTCCAGCGGAGAAACTTGCCCTGCTATGTTTCCTCCTCGTTTCCCACATGCTGTTGTTGTGGTGATTGCCTTGGCCATGGAAACGAGTAATCCAGCAAGTACTCCTCACCGGCCACTTCTCGCCGGTCGGCAGTTACGTGGCCTACGGGAACAGTGCCAATTAGAAAACACAGCAGTGGAGCTAAAGGCAGGAGAAAGCATGCACGACTCGCGGTATTCCTGTATAGTGCCCTCCGTGCTGAAACGCGGAAAAGCTAAATGCCCTGCCCGAGCTTCACTTATCGATGTTTCACAGAAAGCCAAGAATGAAGCGGCAGAAAACACAGATGGTTTCAGCAGCCTCCGGAACTGCAAAACTGCAGCAATATTTCTATCAAAGCAGTACTCAAGCGAGAATGCTTTTGCAGCTTGGCAAAGTAAGGTGCAGCTGTTGACAAGATATGCCCGCAGCGATAAGCGACTCCCTACCCATTGACTGTTGAAGAGGTCTGAAACAAAAACAAGAACGCTACCTCTCCCTTATAGGCTTTCTCACAGCAGACGTGCAGCACCGCCTACATTCTGCACTCTGGCAGCCTAGTTGCCAGCTTTCGGCAGCTGCTGTCCTAGCAAGGAAGCTCAGGGAGTCAAAGCCATTGCCGGGCGGCACCTTTCTGCTTTGCCCGCCTAAGCGGCGTCACGCTCCCTCGGATACTGTGTCCTTTCCCTCTGCACTGCGTCTGCCGAGGTGCTCTGTGCCTCTCGGAGCAGAAGGGCAAAGGACAATGTTTTCCACAGCAGGGTAGAAATGGCATTGCTAGCAGGAAAGCTAGATGCCTTGGAACTGTCCCCTTAGCCCTTGCCACTCACTTCAGGCTCGTAAGCTGAGCAGAACAGCCTGCTGTTCTGAAGCTTCGCTGGCTGCCGTTCGTGCCCAGACGCCATTTCCTTCCCAAGGAGGCGAAGCGCCGTCTACTTCTCGCAGCGAGCACGCTGCTCCTGGCTTTCGCTTCTGCCGCAACGAGCTCGCTACGAGCACTTTTCTTCTCAACCCTCTAGACCATTGCGTTCTGCTTTTCTTGCCTCGTGAATGGAGACGGAAAGCTTCTCGGCTACAATCTCGCCTAGAACAAGTGCGGCTACACATTAAGCTCGCCCGGAACGCCCTGCTGAAACTTGCCTTCTGGCACCACATTCGCGGGGCAGCCGTCTTTCTTCGGCCACCTGCCAAGTGGCCCCATATCGCCGCGCTCGTTGCACTCCGCTTGTCAGATTGGCTTCCCGTGGCGCTGATTTCAGCCTGGCCAAATACTAGCGCTGCGGAGAGCTGTCTCGCAGACAATCATGTTCCAGCATAGAAATTTGTCCTGCAATGTTCCCCCCTCTTTTCCCGCATTGTGTTGCTCTGATGAATGCCTTGAGCATGGAACGACTTAAGCCAGCAAGTATTCCTCGCCGGCCACCTCTCGCTGTGCAAGAGGTATGCCGTGGACCCTTTGAACGCTGCCAAGCAAAAAGCAGAGCAGTGACCATAAAAGCGAGGAGAGAGCATGCACGAAGCACACTAGTTCTGTCTAGTGCTTTCCGTGCAGAGAGGCGGCAAAGCTGAATGCCGTGCCAGAGCTTCACTTCTCGCTGGAGCACAGGAATGCAATAATGAAGAGGCAGAACACAGCCTTGGTTTCAGCAGCCTCCGGGACTGCAAAAGTTCAGCAATAGCTCTGTCAAAGCAGAACTCGGCTGAGAATGCTCTCGCAGCTTGGGAAAGTTAGGCGCAGCTGTTGACCAGCTCTGCCCGTGGCCACAGGCTGCTTCTTCCACCTTCACTGTGGCAGAGCTTTTGCGGAACAGAGACGGCATTCTTCAAGGGCGTGTTCTCCAAGGTGCTGTGAAACAGAGCCTAGCACGCTGTCTCGCTGATCCTGGCTTTCGGCAAGCAGGCGTGCCAGACCGCTGACATTCTGCACTCTGGCAGCCTAGTTGCCAGCTTTCGGCAGCTGCTGTCCTAGCAAGGAAGCTCAGGGAGTCAAAGCCAGTGCCGGGCGGCACCTTTCTGCTTTGCCCGCCTAAGCGGCGTCACGCTCCCTCGGATACTGTGTCCTTTCCCTCTGCACTGCGTCTGCCGAGGTGCTCTCTGCCTCTCGGAGCAGAAGGGCAAAGGACAATGTTTTCCACAGCAGGGTAGAAATGGCATTGCTAGCAGGAAAGCTAGATGCCTTGGAACTGTCCCCTTAGCCCTTGCCACTCACTTCAGGCTCGTAAGCTGAGCAGAACAGCCTGCTGTTCTGAAGCTTCGCTGGCTGCCGTTCGTGCCCAGACGCCATTTCCTTCCCAAGGAGGCGAAGCGCCGTCTACTTCTCGCAGCGAGCACGCTGCTCCTGGCTTTCGCTTCTGCCGCAACGAGCTCGCTACGAGCACTTTTCTTCTCAACCCTCTAGACCATTGCGTTCTGCTTTTCTTGCCTCGTGAATGGAGACGGAAAGCTTCTCGGCTACAATCTCGCCTAGAACAAGTGCGGCTACACATTAAGCTCGCCCGGAACGCCCTGCTGAAACTTGCCTTCTGGCACCACATTCGCGGGGCAGCCGTCTTTCTTCGGCCACCTGCCAAGTGGCCCCATATCGCCGCGCTCGTTGCACTCCGCTTGTCAGATTGGCTTCCCGTGGCGCTGATTTCAGCCTGGCCAAATACTAGCGCTGCGGAGAGCTGTCTCGCAGACAATCATGTTCCAGCATAGAAATTTGTCCTGCAATGTTCCCCCCTCTTTTCCCGCATTGTGTTGCTCTGATGAATGCCTTGAGCATGGAACGACTTAAGCCAGCAAGTATTCCTCGCCGGCCACCTCTCGCTGTGCAAGAGGTATGCCGTGGACCCTTTGAACGCTGCCAAGCAAAAAGCAGAGCAGTGACCATAAAAGCGAGGAGAGAGCATGCACGAAGCACACTAGTTCTGTCTAGTGCTTTCCGTGCAGAGAGGCGGCAAAGCTGAATGCCGTGCCAGAGCTTCACTTCTCGCTGGAGCACAGGAATGCAATAATGAAGAGGCAGAACACAGCCTTGGTTTCAGCAGCCTCCGGGACTGCAAAAGTTCAGCAATAGCTCTGTCAAAGCAGAACTCGGCTGAGAATGCTCTCGCAGCTTGGGAAAGTTAGGCGCAGCTGTTGACCAGCTCTGCCCGTGGCCACAGGCTGCTTCTTCCACCTTCACTGTGGCAGAGCTTTTGCGGAACAGAGACGGCATTCTTCAAGGGCGTGTTCTCCAAGGTGCTGTGAAACAGAGCCTAGCACGCTGTCTCGCTGATCCTGGCTTTCGGCAAGCAGGCGTGCCAGACCGCCGACATTCTGCACTCTGGCAGCCTAGTTGCCAGCTTTCGGCAGCTGCTGTCCTAGCAAGGAAGCTCAGGGAGTCAAAGCCAGTGCCGGGCGGCACCTTTCTGCTTTGCCCGCCTAAGCGGCGCCACGCTCCCTCGGATACTGTGTCCTTTCCCTCTGCACTGCGTCTGCCGAGGTGCTCTGTGCCTCTCGGAGCAGAAGGGCAAAGGACAATGTTTTCCACAGCAGGGTAGAAATGGCATTGCTAGCAGGAAAGCTAGATGCCTTGGAACTGTCCCCTTAGCCCTTGCCACTCACTTCAGGCTCGTAAGCTGAGCAGAACAGCCTGCTGTTCTGAAGCTTCGCTGGCTGCCGTTCGTGCCCAGACGCCATTTCCTTCCCAAGGAGGCGAAGCGCCGTCTACTTCTCGCAGCGAGCACGCTGCTCCTGGCTTTCGCTTCTGCCGCAACGAGCTCGCTACGAGCACTTTTCTTCTCAACCCTCTAGACCATTGCGTTCTGCTTTTCTTGCCTCGTGAATGGAGACGGAAAGCTTCTCGGCTACAATCTCGCCTAGAACAAGTGCGGCTACACATTAAGCTCGCCCGGAACGCCCTGCTGAAACTTGCCTTCTGGCACCCCATTCGCGGGGCAGCCGTCTTTCTTCGGCCACCTGCCAAGTGGCCCCATATCGCCGCGCTCGTTGCACTCCGCTTGTCAGATTGGCTTCCCGTGGCGCTGATTTCAGCCTGGCCAAATACTAGCGCTGCGGAGAGCTGTCTCGCAGACAATCATGTTCCAGCATAGAAATTTGTCCTGCAATGTTCCCCCCTCTTTTCCCGCATTGTGTTGCTCTGATGAATGCCTTGAGCATGGAACGACTTAAGCCAGCAAGTATTCCTCGCCGGCCACCTCTCGCTGTGCAAGAGGTATGCCGTGGACCCTTGGAACGCTGCCAAGCAAAAAGCAGAGCAGTGACCATAAAAGCGAGGAGAGAGCATGCACGAAGCACACTAGTTCTGTCTAGTGCTTTCCGTGCAGAGAGGCGGCAAAGCTGAATGCCGTGCCAGAGCTTCACTTCTCGCTGGAGCACAGGAATGCAATAATGAAGAGGCAGAACACAGCCTTGGTTTCAGCAGCCTCCGGGACTGCAAAAGTTCAGCAATAGCTCTGTCAAAGCAGAACTCGGCTGAGAATGCTCTCGCAGCTTGGGAAAGTTAGGCGCAGCTGTTGACCAGCTCTGCCCGTGGCCACAGGCTGCTTCTTCCACCTTCACTGTGGCAGAGCTTTTGCGGAACAGAGACGGCATTCTTCAAGGGCGTGTTCTCCAAGGTGCTGTGAAACAGAGCCTAGCACGCTGTCTCGCTGATCCTGGCTTTCGGCAAGCAGGCGTGCCAGACCGCCGACATTCTGCACTCTGGCAGCCTAGTTGCCAGCTTTCGGCAGCTGCTGTCCTAGCAAGGAAGCTCAGGGAGTCAAAGCCAGTGCCGGGCGGCACCTTTCTGCTTTGCCCGCCTAAGCGGCGCCACGCTCCCTCGGATACTGTGTCCTTTCCCTCTGCACTGCGTCTGCCGAGGTGCTCTGTGCCTCTCGGAGCAGAAGGGCAAAGGACAATGTTTTCCACAGCAGGGTAGAAATGGCATTGCTAGCAGGAAAGCTAGATGCCTTGGCACTGTCCCCTTAGCCCTTGCCACTCACTTCAGGCTCGTACGCTGAGCAGAACAGCCTGCTGTTCTGAAGCTTCGCTGGCTGCCGTTCGTGCCCAGACGCCATTTCCTTCCCAAGGAGGCGAAGCGCCGTCTACTTCTCGCAGCGAGCACGCTGCTCCTGGCTTTCGCTTCTGCCGCAACGAGCTCGCTACGAGCACTTTTCTTCTCAACCCTCTAGACCATTGCGTTCTGCTTTTCTTGCCTCGTGAATGGAGACGGAAAGCTTCTCGGCTACAATCTCGCCTAGAACAACTGCGGCTACACATTAAGCTCGCCCGGAACGCCCTGCTGAAACTTGCCTTCTGGCACCACATTCGCGGGGCAGCCGTCTTTCTTCGGCCACCTGCCATGTGGCCCCATATCGCCGCGCTCGTTGCACTCCGCTTGTCAGAATGGCTTCCCGTGGCGCTGATTTCAGCCTGGCCAAATACTAGCGCTGCGGAGAGCTGTCTCGCAGACAATCATGTTCCAGCATAGAAATTTGTCCTGCAATGTTCCCCCCTCTTTTCCCGCATTGTGTTGCTCTGATGAATGCCTTGAGCATGGAACGACTTAAGCCAGCAAGTATTCCTCGCCGGCCACCTCTCGCTGTGCAAGAGGTATGCCGTGGACCCTTTGAACGCTGCCAAGCAAAAAGCAGAGCAGTGACCATAAAAGCGAGGAGAGAGCATGCACGAAGCACACTAGTTCTGTCTAGTGCTTTCCGTGCAGAGAGGCGGCAAAGCTGAATGCCGTGCCAGAGCTTCACTTCTCGCTGGAGCACAGGAATGCAATAATGAAGAGGCAGAACACAGCCTTGGTTTCAGCAGCCTCCGGGACTGCAAAAGTTCAGCAATAGCTCTGTCAAAGCAGAACTCGGCTGAGAATGCTCTCGCAGCTTGGGAAAGTTAGGCGCAGCTGTTGACCAGCTCTGCCCGTGGCCACAGGCTGCTTCTTCCACCTTCACTGTGGCAGAGCTTTTGCGGAACAGAGACGGCATTCTTCAAGGGCGTGTTCTCCAAGGTGCTGTGAAACAGAGCCTAGCACGCTGTCTCGCTGATCCTGGCTTTCGGCAAGCAGGCGTGCCAGACCGCCGACATTCTGCACTCTGGCAGCCTAGTTGCCAGCTTTCGGCAGCTGCTGTCCTAGCAAGGAAGCTCAGGGAGTCAAAGCCAGTGCCGGGCGGCACCTTTCTGCTTTGCCCGCCTAAGCGGCGCCACGCTCCCTCGGATACTGTGTCCTTTCCCTCTGCACTGCGTCTGCCGAGGTGCTCTGTGCCTCTCGGAGCAGAAGGGCAAAGGACAATGTTTTCCACAGCAGGGTAGAAATGGCATTGCTAGCAGGAAAGCTAGATGCCTTGGCACTGTCCCCTTAGCCCTTGCCACTCACTTCAGGCTCGTACGCTGAGCAGAACAGCCTGCTGTTCTGAAGCTTCGCTGGCTGCCGTTCGTGCCCAGACGCCATTTCCTTCCCAAGGAGGCGAAGCGCCGTCTACTTCTCGCAGCGAGCACGCTGCTCCTGGCTTTCGCTTCTGCCACAACGAGCTCGCTACGAGCACTTTTCTTCTCAACCCTCTAGACCATTGCGTTCTGCTTTTCTTGCCTCGTGAATGGAGACGGAAAGCTTCTCGGCTACAATCTCGCCTAGAACAACTGCGGCTACACATTAAGCTCGCCCGGAACGCCCTGCTGAAACTTGCCTTCTGGCACCACATTCGCGGGGCAGCCGTCTTTCTTCGGCCACCTGCCATGTGGCCCCATATCGCCGCGCTCGTTGCACTCCGCTTGTCAGAATGGCTTCCCGTGGCGCTGATTTCAGCCTGGCCAAATACTAGCGCTGCGGAGAGCTGTCTCGCAGACAATCATGTTCCAGCATAGAAATTTGTCCTGCAATGTTCCCCCCTCTTTTCCCGCATTGTGTTGCTCTGATGAATGCCTTGAGCATGGAACGACTTAAGCCAGCAAGTATTCCTCGCCGGCCACCTCTCGCTGTGCAAGAGGTATGCCGTGGACCCTTTGAACGCTGCCAAGCAAAAAGCAGAGCAGTGACCATAAAAGCGAGGAGAGAGCATGCACGAAGCACACTAGTTCTGTCTAGTGCTTTCCGTGCAGAGAGGCGGCAAAGCTGAATGCCGTGCCAGAGCTTCACTTCTCGCTGGAGCACAGGAATGCAATAATGAAGAGGCAGAACACAGCCTTGGTTTCAGCAGCCTCCGGGACTGCAAAAGTTCAGCAATAGCTCTGTCAAAGCAGAACTCGGCTGAGAATGCTCTCGCAGCTTGGGAAAGTTAGGCGCAGCTGTTGACCAGCTCTGCCTGTGGCCACAGGCTGCTTCTTCCACCTTCACTGTGGCAGAGCTTTTGCGGAACAGAGACGGCATTCTTCAAGGGCGTGTTCTCCAAGGTGCTGTGAAACAGAGCCTAGCACGCTGTCTCGCTGATCCTGGCTTTCGGCAAGCAGGCGTGCCAGACCGCCGACATTCTGCACTCTGGCAGCCTAGTTGCCAGCTTTCGGCAGCTGCTGTCCTAGCAAGGAAGCTCAGGGAGTCAAAGCCAGTGCCGGGCGGCACCTTTCTGCTTTGCCCGCCTAAGCGGCGCCACGCTCCCTCGGATACTGTGTCCTTTCCCTCTGCACTGCGTCTGCCGAGGTGCTCTCTGCCTCTCGGAGCAGAAGGGCAAAGGACAATGTTTTCCACAGCAGGGTAGAAATGGCATTGCTAGCAGGAAAGCTAGATGCCTTGGAACTGTCCCCTTAGCCCTTGCCACTCACTTCAGGCTCGTAAGCTGAGCAGAACAGCCTGCTGTTCTGAAGCTTCGCTGGCTGCCGTTCGTGCCCAGACGCCATTTCCTTCCCAAGGAGGCGAAGCGCCGTCTACTTCTCGCAGCGAGCACGCTGCTCCTGGCTTTCGCTTCTGCCGCAACGAGCTCGCTACGAGCACTTTTCTTCTCAACCCTCTAGACCATTGCGTTCTGCTTTTCTTGCCTCGTGAATGGAGACGGAAAGCTTCTCGGCTACAATCTCGCCTAGAACAAGTGCGGCTACACATTAAGCTCGCCCGGAACGCCCTGCTGAAACTTGCCTTCTGGCACCACATTCGCGGGGCAGCCGTCTTTCTTCGGCCAGCTGCCATGTGGCCCCATATCGCCGCGCTCGTTGCACTCCGCTTGTCAGATTGGCTTCCCGTGGCGCTGATTTCAGCCTGGCCAAATACTAGCGCTGCGGAGAGCTGTCTCGCAGACAATCATGTTCCAGCATAGAAATTTGTCCTGCAATGTTCCCCCCTCTTTTCCCGCATTGTGTTGCTCTGATGAATGCCTTGAGCATGGAACGACTTAAGCCAGCAAGTATTCCTCGCCGGCCACCTCTCGCTGTGCAAGAGGTATGCCGTGGACCCTTTGAACGCTGCCAAGCAAAAAGCAGAGCAGTGACCATAAAAGCGAGGAGAGAGCATGCACGAAGCACACTAGTTCTGTCTAGTGCTTTCCGTGCAGAGAGGCGGCAAAGCTGAATGCCGTGCCAGAGCTTCACTTCTCGCTGGAGCACAGGAATGCAATAATGAAGAGGCAGAACACAGCCTTGGTTTCAGCAGCCTCCGGGACTGCAAAAGTTCAGCAATAGCTCTGTCAAAGCAGAACTCGGCTGAGAATGCTCTCGCAGCTTGGGAAAGTTAGGCGCAGCTGTTGACCAGCTCTGCCCGTGGCCACAGGCTGCTTCTTCCACCTTCACTGTGGCAGAGCTTTTGCGGAACAGAGACGGCATTCTTCAAGGGCGTGTTCTCCAAGGTGCTGTGAAACAGAGCCTAGCACGCTGTCTCGCTGATCCTGGCTTTCGGCAAGCAGGCGTGCCAGACCGCCGACATTCTGCACTCTGGCAGCCTAGTTGCCAGCTTTCGGCAGCTGCTGTCCTAGCAAGGAAGCTCAGGGAGTCAAAGCCAGTGCCGGGCGGCACCTTTCTGCTTTGCCCGCCTAAGCGGCGCCACGCTCCCTCGGATACTGTGTCCTTTCCCTCTGCACTGCGTCTGCCGAGGTGCTCTGTGCCTCTCGGAGCAGAAGGGCAAAGGACAATGTTTTCCACAGCAGGGTAGAAATGGCATTGCTAGCAGGAAAGCTAGATGCCTTGGAACTGTCCCCTTAGCCCTTGCCACTCACTTCAGGCTCGTAAGCTGAGCAGAACAGCCTGCTGTTCTGAAGCTTCGCTGGCTGCCGTTCGTGCCCAGACGCCATTTCCTTCCCAAGGAGGCGAAGCGCCGTCTACTTCTCGCAGCGAGCACGCTGCTCCTGGCTTTCGCTTCTGCCGCAACGAGCTCGCTACGAGCACTTTTCTTCTCAACCCTCTAGACCATTGCGTTCTGCTTTTCTTGCCTCGTGAATGGAGACGGAAAGCTTCTCGGCTACAATCTCGCCTAGAACAAGTGCGGCTACACATTAAGCTCGCCCGGAACGCCCTGCTGAAACTTGCCTTCTGGCACCACATTCGCGGGGCAGCCGTCTTTCTTCGGCCAGCTGCCATGTGGCCCCATATCGCCGCGCTCGTTGCACTCCGCTTGTCAGATTGGCTTCCCGTGGCGCTGATTTCAGCCTGGCCAAATACTAGCGCTGCGGAGAGCTGTCTCGCAGACAATCATGTTCCAGCATAGAAATTTGTCCTGCAATGTTCCCCCCTCTTTTCCCGCATTGTGTTGCTCTGATGAATGCCTTGAGCATGGAACGACTTAAGCCAGCAAGTATTCCTCGCCGGCCACCTCTCGCTGTGCAAGAGGTATGCCGTGGACCCTTTGAACGCTGCCAAGCAAAAAGCAGAGCAGTGACCATAAAAGCGAGGAGAGAGCATGCACGAAGCACACTAGTTCTGTCTAGTGCTTTCCGTGCAGAGAGGCGGCAAAGCTGAATGCCGTGCCAGAGCTTCACTTCTCGCTGGAGCACAGGAATGCAATAATGAAGAGGCAGAACACAGCCTTGGTTTCAGCAGCCTCCGGGACTGCAAAAGTTCAGCAATAGCTCTGTCAAAGCAGAACTCGGCTGAGAATGCTCTCGCAGCTTGGGAAAGTTAGGCGCAGCTGTTGACCAGCTCTGCCCGTGGCCACAGGCTGCTTCTTCCACCTTCACTGTGGCAGAGCTTTTGCGGAACAGAGACGGCATTCTTCAAGGGCGTGTTCTCCAAGGTGCTGTGAAACAGAGCCTAGCACGCTGTCTCGCTGATCCTGGCTTTCGGCAAGCAGGCGTGCCAGACCGCCGACATTCTGCACTCTGGCAGCCTAGTTGCCAGCTTTCGGCAGCTGCTGTCCTAGCAAGGAAGCTCAGGGAGTCAAAGCCAGTGCCGGGCGGCACCTTTCTGCTTTGCCCGCCTAAGCGGCGCCACGCTCCCTCGGATACTGTGTCCTTTCCCTCTGCACTGCGTCTGCCGAGGTGCTCTGTGCCTCTCGGAGCAGAAGGGCAAAGGACAATGTTTTCCACAGCAGGGTAGAAATGGCATTGCTAGCAGGAAAGCTAGATGCCTTGGAACTGTCCCCTTAGCCCTTGCCACTCACTTCAGGCTCGTACGCTGAGCAGAACAGCCTGCTGTTCTGAAGCTTCGCTGGCTGCCGTTCGTGCCCAGACGCCATTTCCTTCCCAAGGAGGCGAAGCGCCGTCTACTTCTCGCACCGAGCACGCTGCTCCTGGCTTTCGCTTCTGCCGCAACGAGCTCGCTACGAGCACTTTTCTTCTCAACCCTCTAGACCATTGCGTTCTGCTTTTCTTGTCTCGTGAATGGAGACGGAAAGCTTCTCGGCTACAATCTCGCCTAGAACAAGTGCGGCTACACATTAAGCTCGCCCGGAACGCCCTGCTGAAACTTGCCTTCTGGCACCCCATTCGCGGGGCAGCCGTCTTTCTTCGGCCACCTGCCAAGTGGCCCCATATCGCCGCGCTCGTTGCACTCCGCTTGTCAGATTGGCTTCCCGTGGCGCTGATTTCAGCCTGGCCAAATACTAGCGCTGCGGAGAGCTGTCTCGCAGACAATCATGTTCCAGCATAGAAATTTGTCCTGCAATGTTCCCCCCTCTTTTCCCGCATTGTGTTGCTCTGATGAATGCCTTGAGCATGGAACGACTTAAGCCAGCAAGTATTCCTCGCCGGCCACCTCTCTCTGTGCAAGAGGTATGCCGTGGACCCTTGGAACGCTGCCAAGCAAAAAGCAGAGCAGTGACCATAAAAGCGAGGAGAGAGCATGCACGAAGCACACTAGTTCTGTCTAGTGCTTTCCGTGCAGAGAGGCGGCAAAGCTGAATGCCGTGCCAGAGCTTCACTTCTCGCTGGAGCACAGGAAGGCAAGAATGAAGAGGCAGAACACAGCCTTGGTTTCAGCAGCCTCCGGGGCTGCAAAAGTTCAGCAATAGCTCTGTCAAAGCAGAACTCGGCTGAGAATGCTCTCGCAGCTTGGGAAAGTTAGGCGCAGCTGTTGACCAGCTCTGCCCGTGGCCACAGGCTGCTTCTTCCACCTTCACTGTGGCAGAGCTTTTGCGGAACAGAGACGGCATTCTTCAAGGGCGTGTTCTCCAAGGTGCTGTGAAACAGAGCCTAGCACGCTGTCTCGCTGATCCTGGCTTTCGGCAAGCAGGCGTGCCAGACCGCCGACATTCTGCACTCTGGCAGCCTAGTTGCCAGCTTTCGGCAGCTGCTGTCCTAGCAAGGAAGCTCAGGGAGTCAAAGCCAGTGCCGGGCGGCACCTTTCTGCTTTGCCCGCCTAAGCGGCGCCACGCTCCCTCGGATACTGTGTCCTTTCCCTCTGCACTGCGTCTGCCGAGGTGCTCTGTGCCTCTCGGAGCAGAAGGGCAAAGGACAAGGTTTTCCACAGCAGGGTAGAAATGGCATTGCTAGCAGGAAAGCTAGATGCCTTGGAACTGTCCCCTTAGCCCTTGCCACTCACTTCAGGCTCGTACGCTGAGCAGAACAGCCTGCTGTTCTGAAGCTTCGCTGGCTGCCGTTCGTGCCCAGACGCCATTTCCTTCCCAAGGAGGCGAAGCGCCGTCTACTTCTCGCACCGAGCACGCTGCTCCTGGCTTTCGCTTCTGCCGCAACGAGCTCGCTACGAGCACTTTTCTTCTCAACCCTCTAGACCATTGCGTTCTGCTTTTCTTGCCTCGTGAATGGAGACGGAAAGCTTCTCGGCTACAATCTCGCCTAGAACAAGTGCGGCTACACATTAAGCTCGCCCGGAACGCCCTGCTGAAACTTGCCTTCTGGCACCACATTCGCGGGGCAGCCGTCTTTCTTCGGCCACCTGCCAAGTGGCCCCATATCGCCGCGCTCGTTGCACTCCGCTTGTCAGATTGGCTTCCCGTGGCGCTGATTTCAGCCTGGCCAAATACTAGCGCTGCGGAGAGCTGTCTCGCAGACAATCATGTTCCAGCATAGAAATTTGTCCTGCAATGTTCCCCCCCCTTTTCCCGCATGGTGTTGCTCTGATGAATGCCTTGAGCATGGAACGACTTAAGCCAGCAAGTATTCCTCGCCGGCCACCTCTCGCTGTGCAAGAGGTATGCCGTGGACCCTTTGAACGCTGCCAAGCAAAAAGCAGAGCAGTGACCATAAAAGCGAGGAGAGAGCATGCACGAAGCACACTAGTTCTGTCTAGTGCTTTCCGTGCAGAGAGGCGGCAAAGCTGAATGCCGTGCCAGAGCTTCACTTCTCGCTGGAGCACAGGAAGGCAAGAATGAAGAGGCAGAACACAGCCTTGGTTTCAGCAGCCTCCGGGGCTGCAAAAGTTCAGCAATAGCTCTGTCAAAGCAGAACTCGGCTGAGAATGCTCTCGCAGCTTGGGAAAGTTAGGCGCAGCTGTTGACCAGCTCTGCCCGTGGCCACAGGCTGCTTCTTCCACCTTCACTGTGGCAGAGCTTTTGCGGAACAGAGACGGCATTCTTCAAGGGCGTGTTCTCCAAGGTGCTGTGAAACAGAGCCTAGCACGCTGTCTCGCTGATCCTGGCTTTCGGCAAGCAGGCGTGCCAGACCGCCGACATTCTGCACTCTGGCAGCCTAGTTGCCAGCTTTCGGCAGCTGCTGTCCTAGCAAGGAAGCTCAGGGAGTCAAAGCCAGTGCCGGGCGGCACCTTTCTGCTTTGCCCGCCTAAGCGGCGCCACGCTCCCTCGGATACTGTGTCCTTTCCCTCTGCACTGCGTCTGCCGAGGTGCTCTGTGCCTCTCGGAGCAGAAGGGCAAAGGACAATGTTTTCCACAGCAGGGTAGAAATGGCATTGCTAGCAGGAAAGCTAGATGCCTTGGAACTGTCCCCTTAGCCCTTGCCACTCACTTCAGGCTCGTACGCTGAGCAGAACAGCCTGCTGTTCTGAAGCTTCGCTGGCTGCCGTTCGTGCCCAGACGCCATTTCCTTCCCAAGGAGGCGAAGCGCCGTCTACTTCTCGCACCGAGCACGCTGCTCCTGGCTTTCGCTTCTGCCGCAACGAGCTCGCTACGAGCACTTTTCTTCTCAACCCTCTAGACCATTGCGTTCTGCTTTTCTTGCCTCGTGAATGGAGACGGAAAGCTTCTCGGCTACAATCTCGCCTAGAACAAGTGCGGCTACACATTAAGCTCGCCCGGAACGCCCTGCTGAAACTTGCCTTCTGGCACCACATTCGCGGGGCAGCCGTCTTTCTTCGGCCACCTGCCAAGTGGCCCCATATCGCCGCGCTCGTTGCACTCCGCTTGTCAGATTGGCTTCCCGTGGCGCTGATTTCAGCCTGGCCAAATACTAGCGCTGCGGAGAGCTGTCTCGCAGACAATCATGTTCCAGCATAGAAATTTGTCCTGCAATGTTCCCCCCTCTTTTCCCGCATTGTGTTGCTCTGATGAATGCCTTGAGCATGGAACGACTTAAGCCAGCAAGTATTCCTCGCCGGCCACCTCTCGCTGTGCAAGAGGTATGCCGTGGACCCTTGGAACGCTGCCAAGCAAAAAGCAGAGCAGTGACCATAAAAGCGAGGAGAGAGCATGCACGAAGCACACTAGTTCTGTCTAGTGCTTTCCGTGCAGAGAGGCGGCAAAGCTGAATGCCGTGCCAGAGCTTCACTTCTCGCTGGAGCACAGGAAGGCAAGAATGAAGAGGCAGAACACAGCCTTGGTTTCAGCAGCCTCCGGGACTGCAAAAGTTCAGCAATAGCTCTGTCAAAGCAGAACTCGGCTGAGAATGCTCTCGCAGCTTGGGAAAGTTAGGCGCAGCTGTTGACCAGCTCTGCCCGTGGCCACAGGCTGCTTCTTCCACCTTCACTGTGGCAGAGCTTTTGCGGAACAGAGACGGCATTCTTCAAGGGCGTGTTCTCCAAGGTGCTGTGAAACAGAGCCTAGCACGCTGTCTCGCTGATCCTGGCTTTCGGCAAGCAGGCGTGCCAGACCGCCGACATTCTGCACTCTGGCAGCCTAGTTGCCAGCTTTCGGCAGCTGCTGTCCTAGCAAGGAAGCTCAGGGAGTCAAAGCCAGTGCCGGGCGGCACCTTTCTGCTTTGCCCGCCTAAGCGGCGCCACGCTCCCTCGGATACTGTGTCCTTTCCCTCTGCACTGCGTCTGCCGAGGTGCTCTGTGCCTCTCGGAGCAGAAGGGCAAAGGACAAGGTTTTCCACAGCAGGGTAGAAATGGCATTGCTAGCAGGAAAGCTAGATGCCTTGGAACTGTCCCCTTAGCCCTTGCCACTCACTTCAGGCTCGTACGCTGAGCAGAACAGCCTGCTGTTCTGAAGCTTCGCTGGCTGCCGTTCGTGCCCAGACGCCATTTCCTTCCCAAGGAGGCGAAGCGCCGTCTACTTCTCGCACCGAGCACGCTGCTCCTGGCTTTCGCTTCTGCCGCAACGAGCTCGCTACGAGCACTTTTCTTCTCAACCCTCTAGACCATTGCGTTCTGCTTTTCTTGCCTCGTGAATGGAGACGGAAAGCTTCTCGGCTACAATCTCGCCTAGAACAAGTGCGGCTACACATTAAGCTCGCCCGGAACGCCCTGCTGAAACTTGCCTTCTGGCACCACATTCGCGGGGCAGCCGTCTTTCTTCGGCCACCTGCCAAGTGGCCCCATATCGCCGCGCTCGTTGCACTCCGCTTGTCAGATTGGCTTCCCGTGGCGCTGATTTCAGCCTGGCCAAATACTAGCGCTGCGGAGAGCTGTCTCGCAGACAATCATGTTCCAGCATAGAAATTTGTCCTGCAATGTTCCCCCCTCTTTTCCCGCATTGTGTTGCTCTGATGAATGCCTTGAGCATGGAACGACTTAAGCCAGCAAGTATTCCTCGCCGGCCACCTCTCGCTGTGCAAGAGGTATGCCGTGGACCCTTGGAACGCTGCCAAGCAAAAAGCAGAGCAGTGACCATAAAAGCGAGGAGAGAGCATGCACGAAGCACACTAGTTCTGTCTAGTGCTTTCCGTGCAGAGAGGCGGCAAAGCTGAATGCCGTGCCAGAGCTTCACTTCTCGCTGGAGCACAGGAAGGCAAGAATGAAGAGGCAGAACACAGCCTTGGTTTCAGCAGCCTCCGGGACTGCAAAAGTTCAGCAATAGCTCTGTCAAAGCAGAACTCGGCTGAGAATGCTCTCGCAGCTTGGGAAAGTTAGGCGCAGCTGTTGACCAGCTCTGCCCGTGGCCACAGGCTGCTTCTTCCACCTTCACTGTGGCAGAGCTTTTGCGGAACAGAGACGGCATTCTTCAAGGGCGTGTTCTCCAAGGTGCTGTGAAACAGAGCCTAGCACGCTGTCTCGCTGATCCTGGCTTTCGGCAAGCAGGCGTGCCAGACCGCCGACATTCTGCACTCTGGCAGCCTAGTTGCCAGCTTTCGGCAGCTGCTGTCCTAGCAAGGAAGCTCAGGGAGTCAAAGCCAGTGCCGGGCGGCACCTTTCTGCTTTGCCCGCCTAAGCGGCGCCACGCTCCCTCGGATACTGTGTCCTTTCCCTCTGCACTGCGTCTGCCGAGGTGCTCTGTGCCTCTCGGAGCAGAAGGGCAAAGGACAAGGTTTTCCACAGCAGGGTAGAAATGGCATTGCTAGCAGGAAAGCTAGATGCCTTGGAACTGTCCCCTTAGCCCTTGCCACTCACTTCAGGCTCGTACGCTGAGCAGAACAGCCTGCTGTTCTGAAGCTTCGCTGGCTGCCGTTCGTGCCCAGACGCCATTTCCTTCCCAAGGAGGCGAAGCGCCGTCTACTTCTCGCACCGAGCACGCTGCTCCTGGCTTTCGCTTCTGCCGCAACGAGCTCGCTACGAGCACTTTTCTTCTCAACCCTCTAGACCATTGCGTTCTGCTTTTCTTGCCTCGTGAATGGAGACGGAAAGCTTCTCGGCTACAATCTCGCCTAGAACAAGTGCGGCTACACATTAAGCTCGCACGGAACGCCCTGCTGAAACTTGCCTTCTGGCACCACATTCGCGGGGCAGCCGTCTTTCTTCGGCCACCTGCCATGTGGCCCCATATCGCCGCGCTCGTTGCACTCCGCTTGTCAGAATGGCTTCCCGTGGCGCTGATTTCAGCCTGGCCAAATACTAGCGCTGCGGAGAGCTGTCTCGCAGACAATCATGTTCCAGCATAGAAATTTGTCCTGCAATGTTCCCCCCTCTTTTCCCGCATTGTGTTGCTCTGATGAATGCCTTGAGCATGGAACGACTTAAGCCAGCAAGTATTCCTCGCCGGCCACCTCTCGCTGTGCAAGAGGTATGCCGTGGACCCTTTGAACGCTGCCAAGCAAAAAGCAGAGCAGTGACCATAAAAGCGAGGAGAGAGCATGCACGAAGCACACTAGTTCTGTCTAGTGCTTTCCGTGCAGAGAGGCGGCAAAGCTGAATGCCGTGCCAGAGCTTCACTTCTCGCTGAGCACAGGAAGGCAAGAATGAAGAGGCAGAACACAGCCTTGGTTTCAGCAGCCTCCGGGACTGCAAAAGTTCAGCAATAGCTCTGTCAAAGCAGAACTCGGCTGAGAATGCTCTCGCAGCTTGGGAAAGTTAGGCGCAGCTGTTGACCAGCTCTGCCCGTGGCCACAGGCTGCTTCTTCCACCTTCACTGTGGCAGAGCTTTTGCGGAACAGAGACGGCATTCTTCAAGGGCGTGTTCTCCAAGGTGCTGTGAAACAGAGCCTAGCACGCTGTCTCGCTGATCCTGGCTTTCGGCAAGCAGGCGTGCCAGACCGCCTACATTCTGCACTCTGGCAGCCTAGTTGCCAGCTTTCGGCAGCTGCTGTCCTAGCAAGGAAGCTCAGGGAGTCAAAGCCAGTGCCGGGCGGCACCTTTCTGCTTTTCCCGCCTAAGCGGCGCCACGCTCCCTCGGATACTGTGTCCTTTCCCTCTGCACTGCGTCTGCCGAGGTGCTCTGTGCCTCTCGGAGCAGAAGGGCAAAGGACAATGTTTTCCACAGCAGGGTAGAAATGGCATTGCTAGCAGGAAAGCTAGATGCCTTGGAACTGTCCCCTTAGCCCTTGCCACTCACTTCAGGCTCGTACGCTGAGCAGAACAGCCTGCTGTTCTGAAGCTTCGCTGGCTGCCGTTCGTGCCCAGACGCCATTTCCTTCCCAAGGAGGCGAAGCGCCGTCTACTTCTCGCACCGAGCACGCTGCTCCTGGCTTTCGCTTCTGCCGCAACGAGCTCGCTACGAGCACTTTTCTTCTCAACCCTCTAGACCATTGCGTTCTGCTTTTCTTGCCTCGTGAATGGAGACGGAAAGCTTCTCGGCTACAATCTCGCCTAGAACAAGTGCGGCTACACATTAAGCTCGCCCGGAACGCCCTGCTGAAACTTGCCTTCTGGCACCACATTCGCGGGGCAGCCGTCTTTCTTCGGCCACCTGCCAAGTGGCCCCATATCGCCGCGCTCGTTGCACTCCGCTTGTCAGATTGGCTTCCCGTGGCGCTGATTTCAGCCTGGCCAAATACTAGCGCTGCGGAGAGCTGTCTCGCAGACAATCATGTTCCAGCATAGAAATTTGTCCTGCAATGTTCCCCCCTCTTTTCCCGCATTGTGTTGCTCTGATGAATGCCTTGAGCATGGAACGACTTAAGCCAGCAAGTATTCCTCGCCGGCCACCTCTCGCTGTGCAAGAGGTATGCCGTGGACCCTTTGAACGCTGCCAAGCAAAAAGCAGAGCAGTGACCATAAAAGCGAGGAGAGAGCATGCACGAAGCACACTAGTTCTGTCTAGTGCTTTCCGTGCAGAGAGGCGGCAAAGCTGAATGCCGTGCCAGAGCTTCACTTCTCGCTGGAGCACAGGAATGCAATAATGAAGAGGCAGAACACAGCCTTGGTTTCAGCAGCCTCCGGGACTGCAAAAGTTCAGCAATAGCTCTGTCAAAGCAGAACTCGGCTGAGAATGCTCTCGCAGCTTGGGAAAGTTAGGCGCAGCTGTTGACCAGCTCTGCCCGTGGCCACAGGCTGCTTCTTCCACCTTCACTGTGGCAGAGCTTTTGCGGAACAGAGACGGCATTCTTCAAGGGCGTGTTCTCCAAGGTGCTGTGAAACAGAGCCTAGCACGCTGTCTCGCTGATCCTGGCTTTCGGCAAGCAGGCGTGCAGGACCGCCTACATTCTGCACTCTGGCAGCCTAGTTGCCAGCTTTAGGCAGCTGCTGTCCTAGCAAGGAAGCTCAGGGAGTCAAAGCCAGTGCCGGGCGGCACCTTTCTGCTTTGCCCGCCTAAGCGGCGCCACGCTCCCTCGGATACTGTGTCCTTTCCCTCTGCACTGCGTCTGCCGAGGTGCTCTGTGCCTCTCGGAGCAGAAGGGCAAAGGACAATGTTTTCCACAGCAGGGTAGAAATGGCATTGCTAGCAGGAAAGCTAGATGCCTTGGAACTGTCCCCTTAGCCCTTGCCACTCACTTCAGGCTCGTACGCTGAGCAGAACAGCCTGCTGTTCTGAAGCTTCGCTGGCTGCCGTTCGTGCCCAGACGCCATTTCCTTCCCAAGGAGGCGAAGCGCCGTCTACTTCTCGCACCGAGCACGCTGCTCCTGGCTTTCGCTTCTGCCGCAACGAGCTCGCTACGAGCACTTTTCTTCTCAACCCTCTAGACCATTGCGTTCTGCTTTTCTTGTCTCGTGAATGGAGACGGAAAGCTTCTCGGCTACAATCTCGCCTAGAACAAGTGCGGCTACACATTAAGCTCGCCCGGAACGCCCTGCTGAAACTTGCCTTCTGGCACCCCATTCGCGGGGCAGCCGTCTTTCTTCGGCCACCTGCCAAGTGGCCCCATATCGCCGCGCTCGTTGCACTCCGCTTGTCAGATTGGCTTCCCGTGGCGCTGATTTCAGCCTGGCCAAATACTAGCGCTGCGGAGAGCTGTCTCGCAGACAATCATGTTCCAGCATAGAAATTTGTCCTGCAATGTTCCCCCCTCTTTTCCCGCATTGTGTTGCTCTGATGAATGCCTTGAGCATGGAACGACTTAAGCCAGCAAGTATTCCTCGCCGGCCACCTCTCTCTGTGCAAGAGGTATGCCGTGGACCCTTGGAACGCTGCCAAGCAAAAAGCAGAGCAGTGACCATAAAAGCGAGGAGAGAGCATGCACGAAGCACACTAGTTCTGTCTAGTGCTTTCCGTGCAGAGAGGCGGCAAAGCTGAATGCCGTGCCAGAGCTTCACTTCTCGCTGGAGCACAGGAAGGCAAGAATGAAGAGGCAGAACACAGCCTTGGTTTCAGCAGCCTCCGGGGCTGCAAAAGTTCAGCAATAGCTCTGTCAAAGCAGAACTCGGCTGAGAATGCTCTCGCAGCTTGGGAAAGTTAGGCGCAGCTGTTGACCAGCTCTGCCCGTGGCCACAGGCTGCTTCTTCCACCTTCACTGTGGCAGAGCTTTTGCGGAACAGAGACGGCATTCTTCAAGGGCGTGTTCTCCAAGGTGCTGTGAAACAGAGCCTAGCACGCTGTCTCGCTGATCCTGGCTTTCGGCAAGCAGGCGTGCCAGACCGCCGACATTCTGCACTCTGGCAGCCTAGTTGCCAGCTTTCGGCAGCTGCTGTCCTAGCAAGGAAGCTCAGGGAGTCAAAGCCAGTGCCGGGCGGCACCTTTCTGCTTTGCCCGCCTAAGCGGCGCCACGCTCCCTCGGATACTGTGTCCTTTCCCTCTGCACTGCGTCTGCCGAGGTGCTCTGTGCCTCTCGGAGCAGAAGGGCAAAGGACAAGGTTTTCCACAGCAGGGTAGAAATGGCATTGCTAGCAGGAAAGCTAGATGCCTTGGAACTGTCCCCTTAGCCCTTGCCACTCACTTCAGGCTCGTACGCTGAGCAGAACAGCCTGCTGTTCTGAAGCTTCGCTGGCTGCCGTTCGTGCCCAGACGCCATTTCCTTCCCAAGGAGGCGAAGCGCCGTCTACTTCTCGCACCGAGCACGCTGCTCCTGGCTTTCGCTTCTGCCGCAACGAGCTCGCTACGAGCACTTTTCTTCTCAACCCTCTAGACCATTGCGTTCTGCTTTTCTTGCCTCGTGAATGGAGACGGAAAGCTTCTCGGCTACAATCTCGCCTAGAACAAGTGCGGCTACACATTAAGCTCGCCCGGAACGCCCTGCTGAAACTTGCCTTCTGGCACCACATTCGCGGGGCAGCCGTCTTTCTTCGGCCACCTGCCAAGTGGCCCCATATCGCCGCGCTCGTTGCACTCCGCTTGTCAGATTGGCTTCCGTGGCGCTGATTTCAGCCTGGCCAAATACTAGCGCTGCGGAGAGCTGTCTCGCAGACAATCATGTTCCAGCATAGAAATTTGTCCTGCAATGTTCCCCCCCCTTTTCCCGCATGGTGTTGCTCTGATGAATGCCTTGAGCATGGAACGACTTAAGCCAGCAAGTATTCCTCGCCGGCCACCTCTCGCTGTGCAAGAGGTATGCCGTGGACCCTTGGAACGCTGCCAAGCAAAAAGCAGAGCAGTGACCATAAAAGCGAGGAGAGAGCATGCACGAAGCACACTAGTTCTGTCTAGTGCTTTCCGTGCAGAGAGGCGGCAAAGCTGAATGCCGTGCCAGAGCTTCACTTCTCGCTGGAGCACAGGAAGGCAAGAATGAAGAGGCAGAACACAGCCTTGGTTTCAGCAGCCTCCGGGGCTGCAAAAGTTCAGCAATAGCTCTGTCAAAGCAGAACTCGGCTGAGAATGCTCTCGCAGCTTGGGAAAGTTAGGCGCAGCTGTTGACCAGCTCTGCCCGTGGCCACAGGCTGCTTCTTCCACCTTCACTGTGGCAGAGCTTTTGCGGAACAGAGACGGCATTCTTCAAGGGCGTGTTCTCCAAGGTGCTGTGAAACAGAGCCTAGCACGCTGTCTCGCTGATCCTGGCTTTCGGCAAGCAGGCGTGCCAGACCGCCGACATTCTGCACTCTGGCAGCCTAGTTGCCAGCTTTCGGCAGCTGCTGTCCTAGCAAGGAAGCTCAGGGAGTCAAAGCCAGTGCCGGGCGGCACCTTTCTGCTTTGCCCGCCTAAGCGGCGCCACGCTCCCTCGGATACTGTGTCCTTTCCCTCTGCACTGCGTCTGCCGAGGTGCTCTGTGCCTCTCGGAGCAGAAGGGCAAAGGACAATGTTTTCCACAGCAGGGTAGAAATGGCATTGCTAGCAGGAAAGCTAGATGCCTTGGAACTGTCCCCTTAGCCCTTGCCACTCACTTCAGGCTCGTACGCTGAGCAGAACAGCCTGCTGTTCTGAAGCTTCGCTGGCTGCCGTTCGTGCCCAGACGCCATTTCCTTCCCAAGGAGGCGAAGCGCCGTCTACTTCTCGCACCGAGCACGCTGCTCCTGGCTTTCGCTTCTGCCGCAACGAGCTCGCTACGAGCACTTTTCTTCTCAACCCTCTAGACCATTGCGTTCTGCTTTTCTTGCCTCGTGAATGGAGACGGAAAGCTTCTCGGCTACAATCTCGCCTAGAACAAGTGCGGCTACACATTAAGCTCGCCCGGAACGCCCTGCTGAAACTTGCCTTCTGGCACCACATTCGCGGGGCAGCCGTCTTTCTTCGGCCACCTGCCAAGTGGCCCCATATCGCCGCGCTCGTTGCACTCCGCTTGTCAGATTGGCTTCCCGTGGCGCTGATTTCAGCCTGGCCAAATACTAGCGCTGCGGAGAGCTGTCTCGCAGACAATCATGTTCCAGCATAGAAATTTGTCCTGCAATGTTCCCCCCTCTTTTCCCGCATTGTGTTGCTCTGATGAATGCCTTGAGCATGGAACGACTTAAGCCAGCAAGTATTCCTCGCCGGCCACCTCTCGCTGTGCAAGAGGTATGCCGTGGACCCTTGGAACGCTGCCAAGCAAAAAGCAGAGCAGTGACCATAAAAGCGAGGAGAGAGCATGCACGAAGCACACTAGTTCTGTCTAGTGCTTTCCGTGCAGAGAGGCGGCAAAGCTGAATGCCGTGCCAGAGCTTCACTTCTCGCTGGAGCACAGGAAGGCAAGAATGAAGAGGCAGAACACAGCCTTGGTTTCAGCAGCCTCCGGGACTGCAAAAGTTCAGCAATAGCTCTGTCAAAGCAGAACTCGGCTGAGAATGCTCTCGCAGCTTGGGAAAGTTAGGCGCAGCTGTTGACCAGCTCTGCCCGTGGCCACAGGCTGCTTCTTCCACCTTCACTGTGGCAGAGCTTTTGCGGAACAGAGACGGCATTCTTCAAGGGCGTGTTCTCCAAGGTGCTGTGAAACAGAGCCTAGCACGCTGTCTCGCTGATCCTGGCTTTCGGCAAGCAGGCGTGCCAGACCGCCGACATTCTGCACTCTGGCAGCCTAGTTGCCAGCTTTCGGCAGCTGCTGTCCTAGCAAGGAAGCTCAGGGAGTCAAAGCCAGTGCCGGGCGGCACCTTTCTGCTTTGCCCGCCTAAGCGGCGCCACGCTCCCTCGGATACTGTGTCCTTTCCCTCTGCACTGCGTCTGCCGAGGTGCTCTGTGCCTCTCGGAGCAGAAGGGCAAAGGACAATGTTTTCCACAGCAGGGTAGAAATGGCATTGCTAGCAGGAAAGCTAGATGCCTTGGAACTGTCCCCTTAGCCCTTGCCACTCACTTCAGGCTCGTACGCTGAGCAGAACAGCCTGCTGTTCTGAAGCTTCGCTGGCTGCCGTTCGTGCCCAGACGCCATTTCCTTCCCAAGGAGGCGAAGCGCCGTCTACTTCTCGCACCGAGCACGCTGCTCCTGGCTTTCGCTTCTGCCGCAACGAGCTCGCTACGAGCACTTTTCTTCTCAACCCTCTAGACCATTGCGTTCTGCTTTTCTTGCCTCGTGAATGGAGACGGAAAGCTTCTCGGCTACAATCTCGCCTAGAACAAGTGCGGCTACACATTATCTCGCACGGAACGCCCTGCTGAAACTTGCCTTCTGGCACCACATTCGCGGGGCAGCCGTCTTTCTTCGGCCACCTGCCATGTGGCCCCATATCGCCGCGCTCGTTGCACTCCGCTTGTCAGAATGGCTTCCCGTGGCGCTGATTTCAGCCTGGCCAAATACTAGCGCTGCGGAGAGCTGTCTCGCAGACAATCATGTTCCAGCATAGAAATTTGTCCTGCAATGTTCCCCCCTCTTTTCCCGCATTGTGTTGCTCTGATGAATGCCTTGAGCATGGAACGACTTAAGCCAGCAAGTATTCCTCGCCGGCCACCTCTCGCTGTGCAAGAGGTATGCCGTGGACCCTTTGAACGCTGCCAAGCAAAAAGCAGAGCAGTGACCATAAAAGCGAGGAGAGAGCATGCACGAAGCACACTAGTTCTGTCTAGTGCTTTCCGTGCAGAGAGGCGGCAAAGCTGAATGCCGTGCCAGAGCTTCACTTCTCGCTGAGCACAGGAAGGCAAGAATGAAGAGGCAGAACACAGCCTTGGTTTCAGCAGCCTCCGGGACTGCAAAAGTTCAGCAATAGCTCTGTCAAAGCAGAACTCGGCTGAGAATGCTCTCGCAGCTTGGGAAAGTTAGGCGCAGCTGTTGACCAGCTCTGCCCGTGGCCACAGGCTGCTTCTTCCACCTTCACTGTGGCAGAGCTTTTGCGGAACAGAGACGGCATTCTTCAAGGGCGTGTTCTCCAAGGTGCTGTGAAACAGAGCCTAGCACGCTGTCTCGCTGATCCTGGCTTTCGGCAAGCAGGCGTGCCAGACCGCCTACATTCTGCACTCTGGCAGCCTAGTTGCCAGCTTTCGGCAGCTGCTGTCCTAGCAAGGAAGCTCAGGGAGTCAAAGCCAGTGCCGGGCGGCACCTTTCTGCTTTTCCCGCCTAAGCGGCGCCACGCTCCCTCGGATACTGTGTCCTTTCCCTCTGCACTGCGTCTGCCGAGGTGCTCTGTGCCTCTCGGAGCAGAAGGGCAAAGGACAATGTTTTCCACAGCAGGGTAGAAATGGCATTGCTAGCAGGAAAGCTAGATGCCTTGGAACTGTCCCCTTAGCCCTTGCCACTCACTTCAGGCTCGTACGCTGAGCAGAACAGCCTGCTGTTCTGAAGCTTCGCTGGCTGCCGTTCGTGCCCAGACGCCATTTCCTTCCCAAGGAGGCGAAGCGCCGTCTACTTCTCGCACCGAGCACGCTGCTCCTGGCTTTCGCTTCTGCCGCAACGAGCTCGCTACGAGCACTTTTCTTCTCAACCCTCTAGACCATTGCGTTCTGCTTTTCTTGCCTCGTGAATGGAGACGGAAAGCTTCTCGGCTACAATCTCGCCTAGAACAAGTGCGGCTACACATTAAGCTCGCCCGGAACGCCCTGCTGAAACTTGCCTTCTGGCACCACATTCGCGGGGCAGCCGTCTTTCTTCGGCCACCTGCCAAGTGGCCCCATATCGCCGCGCTCGTTGCACTCCGCTTGTCAGATTGGCTTCCCGTGGCGCTGATTTCAGCCTGGCCAAATACTAGCGCTGCGGAGAGCTGTCTCGCAGACAATCATGTTCCAGCATAGAAATTTGTCCTGCAATGTTCCCCCCTCTTTTCCCGCATTGTGTTGCTCTGATGAATGCCTTGAGCATGGAACGACTTAAGCCAGCAAGTATTCCTCGCCGGCCACCTCTCGCTGTGCAAGAGGTATGCCGTGGACCCTTGGAACGCTGCCAAGCAAAAAGCAGAGCAGTGACCATAAAAGCGAGGAGAGAGCATGCACGAAGCACACTAGTTCTGTCTAGTGCTTTCCGTGCAGAGAGGCGGCAAAGCTGAATGCCGTGCCAGAGCTTCACTTCTCGCTGGAGCACAGGAAGGCAAGAATGAAGAGGCAGAACACAGCCTTGGTTTCAGCAGCCTCCGGGACTGCAAAAGTTCAGCAATAGCTCTGTCAAAGCAGAACTCGGCTGAGAATGCTCTCGCAGCTTGGGAAAGTTAGGCGCAGCTGTTGACCAGCTCTGCCCGTGGCCACAGGCTGCTTCTTCCACCTTCACTGTGGCAGAGCTTTTGCGGAACAGAGACGGCATTCTTCAAGGGCGTGTTCTCCAAGGTGCTGTGAAACAGAGCCTAGCACGCTGTCTCGCTGATCCTGGCTTTCGGCAAGCAGGCGTGCCAGACCGCCGACATTCTGCACTCTGGCAGCCTAGTTGCCAGCTTTCGGCAGCTGCTGTCCTAGCAAGGAAGCTCAGGGAGTCAAAGCCAGTGCCGGGCGGCACCTTTCTGCTTTGCCCGCCTAAGCGGCGCCACGCTCCCTCGGATACTGTGTCCTTTCCCTCTGCACTGCGTCTGCCGAGGTGCTCTGTGCCTCTCGGAGCAGAAGGGCAAAGGACAATGTTTTCCACAGCAGGGTAGAAATGGCATTGCTAGCAGGAAAGCTAGATGCCTTGGAACTGTCCCCTTAGCCCTTGCCACTCACTTCAGGCTCGTACGCTGAGCAGAACAGCCTGCTGTTCTGAAGCTTCGCTGGCTGCCGTTCGTGCCCAGACGCCATTTCCTTCCCAAGGAGGCGAAGCGCCGTCTACTTCTCGCACCGAGCACGCTGCTCCTGGCTTTCGCTTCTGCCGCAACGAGCTCGCTACGAGCACTTTTCTTCTCAACCCTCTAGACCATTGCGTTCTGCTTTTCTTGCCTCGTGAATGGAGACGGAAAGCTTCTCGGCTACAATCTCGCCTAGAACAAGTGCGGCTACACATTATCTCGCACGGAACGCCCTGCTGAAACTTGCCTTCTGGCACCACATTCGCGGGGCAGCCGTCTTTCTTCGGCCACCTGCCATGTGGCCCCATATCGCCGCGCTCGTTGCACTCCGCTTGTCAGAATGGCTTCCCGTGGCGCTGATTTCAGCCTGGCCAAATACTAGCGCTGCGGAGAGCTGTCTCGCAGACAATCATGTTCCAGCATAGAAATTTGTCCTGCAATGTTCCCCCCTCTTTTCCCGCATTGTGTTGCTCTGATGAATGCCTTGAGCATGGAACGACTTAAGCCAGCAAGTATTCCTCGCCGGCCACCTCTCGCTGTGCAAGAGGTATGCCGTGGACCCTTTGAACGCTGCCAAGCAAAAAGCAGAGCAGTGACCATAAAAGCGAGGAGAGAGCATGCACGAAGCACACTAGTTCTGTCTAGTGCTTTCCGTGCAGAGAGGCGGCAAAGCTGAATGCCGTGCCAGAGCTTCACTTCTCGCTGAGCACAGGAAGGCAAGAATGAAGAGGCAGAACACAGCCTTGGTTTCAGCAGCCTCCGGGACTGCAAAAGTTCAGCAATAGCTCTGTCAAAGCAGAACTCGGCTGAGAATGCTCTCGCAGCTTGGGAAAGTTAGGCGCAGCTGTTGACCAGCTCTGCCCGTGGCCACAGGCTGCTTCTTCCACCTTCACTGTGGCAGAGCTTTTGCGGAACAGAGACGGCATTCTTCAAGGGCGTGTTCTCCAAGGTGCTGTGAAACAGAGCCTAGCACGCTGTCTCGCTGATCCTGGCTTTCGGCAAGCAGGCGTGCCAGACCGCCTACATTCTGCACTCTGGCAGCCTAGTTGCCAGCTTTCGGCAGCTGCTGTCCTAGCAAGGAAGCTCAGGGAGTCAAAGCCAGTGCCGGGCGGCACCTTTCTGCTTTTCCCGCCTAAGCGGCGCCACGCTCCCTCGGATACTGTGTCCTTTCCCTCTGCACTGCGTCTGCCGAGGTGCTCTGTGCCTCTCGGAGCAGAAGGGCAAAGGACAATGTTTTCCACAGCAGGGTAGAAATGGCATTGCTAGCAGGAAAGCTAGATGCCTTGGAACTGTCCCCTTAGCCCTTGCCACTCACTTCAGGCTCGTACGCTGAGCAGAACAGCCTGCTGTTCTGAAGCTTCGCTGGCTGCCGTTCGTGCCCAGACGCCATTTCCTTCCCAAGGAGGCGAAGCGCCGTCTACTTCTCGCACCGAGCACGCTGCTCCTGGCTTTCGCTTCTGCCGCAACGAGCTCGCTACGAGCACTTTTCTTCTCAACCCTCTAGACCATTGCGTTCTGCTTTTCTTGCCTCGTGAATGGAGACGGAAAGCTTCTCGGCTACAATCTCGCCTAGAACAAGTGCGGCTACACATTAAGCTCGCCCGGAACGCCCTGCTGAAACTTGCCTTCTGGCACCACATTCGCGGGGCAGCCGTCTTTCTTCGGCCACCTGCCAAGTGGCCCCATATCGCCGCGCTCGTTGCACTCCGCTTGTCAGATTGGCTTCCCGTGGCGCTGATTTCAGCCTGGCCAAATACTAGCGCTGCGGAGAGCTGTCTCGCAGACAATCATGTTCCAGCATAGAAATTTGTCCTGCAATGTTCCCCCCTCTTTTCCCGCATTGTGTTGCTCTGATGAATGCCTTGAGCATGGAACGACTTAAGCCAGCAAGTATTCCTCGCCGGCCACCTCTCGCTGTGCAAGAGGTATGCCGTGGACCCTTTGAACGCTGCCAAGCAAAAAGCAGAGCAGTGACCATAAAAGCGAGGAGAGAGCATGCACGAAGCACACTAGTTCTGTCTAGTGCTTTCCGTGCAGAGAGGCGGCAAAGCTGAATGCCGTGCCAGAGCTTCACTTCTCGCTGGAGCACAGGAATGCAATAATGAAGAGGCAGAACACAGCCTTGGTTTCAGCAGCCTCCGGGACTGCAAAAGTTCAGCAATAGCTCTGTCAAAGCAGAACTCGGCTGAGAATGCTCTCGCAGCTTGGGAAAGTTAGGCGCAGCTGTTGACCAGCTCTGCCCGTGGCCACAGGCTGCTTCTTCCACCTTCACTGTGGCAGAGCTTTTGCGGAACAGAGACGGCATTCTTCAAGGGCGTGTTCTCCAAGGTGCTGTGAAACAGAGCCTAGCACGCTGTCTCGCTGATCCTGGCTTTCGGCAAGCAGGCGTGCCAGACCGCCGACATTCTGCACTCTGGCAGCCTAGTTGCCAGCTTTCGGCAGCTGCTGTCCTAGCAAGGAAGCTCAGGGAGTCAAAGCCAGTGCCGGGCGGCACCTTTCTGCTTTGCCCGCCTAAGCGGCGCCACGCTCCCTCGGATACTGTGTCCTTTCCCTCTGCACTGCGTCTGCCGAGGTGCTCTGTGCCTCTCGGAGCAGAAGGGCAAAGGACAATGTTTTCCACAGCAGGGTAGAAATGGCATTGCTAGCAGGAAAGCTAGATGCCTTGGAACTGTCCCCTTAGCCCTTGCCACTCACTTCAGGCTCGTACGCTGAGCAGAACAGCCTGCTGTTCTGAAGCTTCGCTGGCTGCCGTTCGTGCCCAGACGCCATTTCCTTCCCAAGGAGGCGAAGCGCCGTCTACTTCTCGCACCGAGCACGCTGCTCCTGGCTTTCGCTTCTGCCGCAACGAGCTCGCTACGAGCACTTTTCTTCTCAACCCTCTAGACCATTGCGTTCTGCTTTTCTTGCCTCGTGAATGGAGACGGAAAGCTTCTCGGCTACAATCTCGCCTAGAACAAGTGCGGCTACACATTATCTCGCACGGAACGCCCTGCTGAAACTTGCCTTCTGGCACCACATTCGCGGGGCAGCCGTCTTTCTTCGGCCACCTGCCATGTGGCCCCATATCGCCGCGCTCGTTGCACTCCGCTTGTCAGAATGGCTTCCCGTGGCGCTGATTTCAGCCTGGCCAAATACTAGCGCTGCGGAGAGCTGTCTCGCAGACAATCATGTTCCAGCATAGAAATTTGTCCTGCAATGTTCCCCCCTCTTTTCCCGCATTGTGTTGCTCTGATGAATGCCTTGAGCATGGAACGACTTAAGCCAGCAAGTATTCCTCGCCGGCCACCTCTCGCTGTGCAAGAGGTATGCCGTGGACCCTTTGAACGCTGCCAAGCAAAAAGCAGAGCAGTGACCATAAAAGCGAGGAGAGAGCATGCACGAAGCACACTAGTTCTGTCTAGTGCTTTCCGTGCAGAGAGGCGGCAAAGCTGAATGCCGTGCCAGAGCTTCACTTCTCGCTGAGCACAGGAAGGCAAGAATGAAGAGGCAGAACACAGCCTTGGTTTCAGCAGCCTCCGGGACTGCAAAAGTTCAGCAATAGCTCTGTCAAAGCAGAACTCGGCTGAGAATGCTCTCGCAGCTTGGGAAAGTTAGGCGCAGCTGTTGACCAGCTCTGCCCGTGGCCACAGGCTGCTTCTTCCACCTTCACTGTGGCAGAGCTTTTGCGGAACAGAGACGGCATTCTTCAAGGGCGTGTTCTCCAAGGTGCTGTGAAACAGAGCCTAGCACGCTGTCTCGCTGATCCTGGCTTTCGGCAAGCAGGCGTGCCAGACCGCCTACATTCTGCACTCTGGCAGCCTAGTTGCCAGCTTTCGGCAGCTGCTGTCCTAGCAAGGAAGCTCAGGGAGTCAAAGCCAGTGCCGGGCGGCACCTTTCTGCTTTTCCCGCCTAAGCGGCGCCACGCTCCCTCGGATACTGTGTCCTTTCCCTCTGCACTGCGTCTGCCGAGGTGCTCTGTGCCTCTCGGAGCAGAAGGGCAAAGGACAATGTTTTCCACAGCAGGGTAGAAATGGCATTGCTAGCAGGAAAGCTAGATGCCTTGGAACTGTCCCCTTAGCCCTTGCCACTCACTTCAGGCTCGTACGCTGAGCAGAACAGCCTGCTGTTCTGAAGCTTCGCTGGCTGCCGTTCGTGCCCAGACGCCATTTCCTTCCCAAGGAGGCGAAGCGCCGTCTACTTCTCGCACCGAGCACGCTGCTCCTGGCTTTCGCTTCTGCCGCAACGAGCTCGCTACGAGCACTTTTCTTCTCAACCCTCTAGACCATTGCGTTCTGCTTTTCTTGCCTCGTGAATGGAGACGGAAAGCTTCTCGGCTACAATCTCGCCTAGAACAACTGCGGCTACACATTAAGCTCGCCCGGAACGCCCTGCTGAAACTTGCCTTCTGGCACCACATTCGCGGGGCAGCCGTCTTTCTTCGGCCACCTGCCAAGTGGCCCCATATCGCCGCGCTCGTTGCACTCCGCTTGTCAGATTGGCTTCCCGTGGCGCTGATTTCAGCCTGGCCAAATACTAGCGCTGCGGAGAGCTGTCTCGCAGACAATCATGTTCCAGCATAGAAATTTGTCCTGCAATGTTCCCCCCTCTTTTCCCGCATTGTGTTGCTCTGATGAATGCCTTGAGCATGGAACGACTTAAGCCAGCAAGTATTCCTCGCCGGCCACCTCTCGCTGTGCAAGAGGTATGCCGTGGACCCTTTGAACGCTGCCAAGCAAAAAGCAGAGCAGTGACCATAAAAGCGAGGAGAGAGCATGCACGAAGCACACTAGTTCTGTCTAGTGCTTTCCGTGCAGAGAGGCGGCAAAGCTGAATGCCGTGCCAGAGCTTCACTTCTCGCTGAGCACAGGAAGGCAAGAATGAAGAGGCAGAACACAGCCTTGGTTTCAGCAGCCTCCGGGACTGCAAAAGTTCAGCAATAGCTCTGTCAAAGCAGAACTCGGCTGAGAATGCTCTCGCAGCTTGGGAAAGTTAGGCGCAGCTGTTGACCAGCTCTGCCCGTGGCCACAGGCTGCTTCTTCCACCTTCACTGTGGCAGAGCTTTTGCGGAACAGAGACGGCATTCTTCAAGGGCGTGTTCTCCAAGGTGCTGTGAAACAGAGCCTAGCACGCTGTCTCGCTGATCCTGGCTTTCGGCAAGCAGGCGTGCCAGACCGCCTACATTCTGCACTCTGGCAGCCTAGTTGCCAGCTTTCGGCAGCTGCTGTCCTAGCAAGGAAGCTCAGGGAGTCAAAGCCAGTGCCGGGCGGCACCTTTCTGCTTTTCCCGCCTAAGCGGCGCCACGCTCCCTCGGATACTGTGTCCTTTCCCTCTGCACTGCGTCTGCCGAGGTGCTCTGTGCCTCTCGGAGCAGAAGGGCAAAGGACAATGTTTTCCACAGCAGGGTAGAAATGGCATTGCTAGCAGGAAAGCTAGATGCCTTGGAACTGTCCCCTTAGCCCTTGCCACTCACTTCAGGCTCGTACGCTGAGCAGAACAGCCTGCTGTTCTGAAGCTTCGCTGGCTGCCGTTCGTGCCCAGACGCCATTTCCTTCCCAAGGAGGCGAAGCGCCGTCTACTTCTCGCACCGAGCACGCTGCTCCTGGCTTTCGCTTCTGCCGCAACGAGCTCGCTACGAGCACTTTTCTTCTCAACCCTCTAGACCATTGCGTTCTGCTTTTCTTGCCTCGTGAATGGAGACGGAAAGCTTCTCGGCTACAATCTCGCCTAGAACAAGTGCGGCTACACATTAAGCTCGCCCGGAACGCCCTGCTGAAACTTGCCTTCTGGCACCACATTCGCGGGGCAGCCGTCTTTCTTCGGCCACCTGCCAAGTGGCCCCATATCGCCGCGCTCGTTGCACTCCGCTTGTCAGATTGGCTTCCCGTGGCGCTGATTTCAGCCTGGCCAAATACTAGCGCTGCGGAGAGCTGTCTCGCAGACAATCATGTTCCAGCATAGAAATTTGTCCTGCAATGTTCCCCCCTCTTTTCCCGCATTGTGTTGCTCTGATGAATGCCTTGAGCATGGAACGACTTAAGCCAGCAAGTATTCCTCGCCGGCCACCTCTCGCTGTGCAAGAGGTATGCCGTGGACCCTTTGAACGCTGCCAAGCAAAAAGCAGAGCAGTGACCATAAAAGCGAGGAGAGAGCATGCACGAAGCACACTAGTTCTGTCTAGTGCTTTCCGTGCAGAGAGGCGGCAAAGCTGAATGCCGTGCCAGAGCTTCACTTCTCGCTGGAGCACAGGAATGCAATAATGAAGAGGCAGAACACAGCCTTGGTTTCAGCAGCCTCCGGGACTGCAAAAGTTCAGCAATAGCTCTGTCAAAGCAGAACTCGGCTGAGAATGCTCTCGCAGCTTGGGAAAGTTAGGCGCAGCTGTTGACCAGCTCTGCCCGTGGCCACAGGCTGCTTCTTCCACCTTCACTGTGGCAGAGCTTTTGCGGAACAGAGACGGCATTCTTCAAGGGCGTGTTCTCCAAGGTGCTGTGAAACAGAGCCTAGCACGCTGTCTCGCTGATCCTGGCTTTCGGCAAGCAGGCGTGCCAGACCGCCGACATTCTGCACTCTGGCAGCCTAGTTGCCAGCTTTCGGCAGCTGCTGTCCTAGCAAGGAAGCTCAGGGAGTCAAAGCCAGTGCCGGGCGGCACCTTTCTGCTTTGCCCGCCTAAGCGGCGCCACGCTCCCTCGGATACTGTGTCCTTTCCCTCTGCACTGCGTCTGCCGAGGTGCTCTGTGCCTCTCGGAGCAGAAGGGCAAAGGACAATGTTTTCCACAGCAGGGTAGAAATGGCATTGCTAGCAGGAAAGCTAGATGCCTTGGAACTGTCCCCTTAGCCCTTGCCACTCACTTCAGGCTCGTACGCTGAGCAGAACAGCCTGCTGTTCTGAAGCTTCGCTGGCTGCCGTTCGTGCCCAGACGCCATTTCCTTCCCAAGGAGGCGAAGCGCCGTCTACTTCTCGCACCGAGCACGCTGCTCCTGGCTTTCGCTTCTGCCGCAACGAGCTCGCTACGAGCACTTTTCTTCTCAACCCTCTAGACCATTGCGTTCTGCTTTTCTTGCCTCGTGAATGGAGACGGAAAGCTTCTCGGCTACAATCTCGCCTAGAACAAGTGCGGCTACACATTATCTCGCACGGAACGCCCTGCTGAAACTTGCCTTCTGGCACCACATTCGCGGGGCAGCCGTCTTTCTTCGGCCACCTGCCATGTGGCCCCATATCGCCGCGCTCGTTGCACTCCGCTTGTCAGAATGGCTTCCCGTGGCGCTGATTTCAGCCTGGCCAAATACTAGCGCTGCGGAGAGCTGTCTCGCAGACAATCATGTTCCAGCATAGAAATTTGTCCTGCAATGTTCCCCCCTCTTTTCCCGCATTGTGTTGCTCTGATGAATGCCTTGAGCATGGAACGACTTAAGCCAGCAAGTATTCCTCGCCGGCCACCTCTCGCTGTGCAAGAGGTATGCCGTGGACCCTTTGAACGCTGCCAAGCAAAAAGCAGAGCAGTGACCATAAAAGCGAGGAGAGAGCATGCACGAAGCACACTAGTTCTGTCTAGTGCTTTCCGTGCAGAGAGGCGGCAAAGCTGAATGCCGTGCCAGAGCTTCACTTCTCGCTGAGCACAGGAAGGCAAGAATGAAGAGGCAGAACACAGCCTTGGTTTCAGCAGCCTCCGGGACTGCAAAAGTTCAGCAATAGCTCTGTCAAAGCAGAACTCGGCTGAGAATGCTCTCGCAGCTTGGGAAAGTTAGGCGCAGCTGTTGACCAGCTCTGCCCGTGGCCACAGGCTGCTTCTTCCACCTTCACTGTGGCAGAGCTTTTGCGGAACAGAGACGGCATTCTTCAAGGGCGTGTTCTCCAAGGTGCTGTGAAACAGAGCCTAGCACGCTGTCTCGCTGATCCTGGCTTTCGGCAAGCAGGCGTGCCAGACCGCCTACATTCTGCACTCTGGCAGCCTAGTTGCCAGCTTTCGGCAGCTGCTGTCCTAGCAAGGAAGCTCAGGGAGTCAAAGCCAGTGCCGGGCGGCACCTTTCTGCTTTTCCCGCCTAAGCGGCGCCACGCTCCCTCGGATACTGTGTCCTTTCCCTCTGCACTGCGTCTGCCGAGGTGCTCTGTGCCTCTCGGAGCAGAAGGGCAAAGGACAATGTTTTCCACAGCAGGGTAGAAATGGCATTGCTAGCAGGAAAGCTAGATGCCTTGGAACTGTCCCCTTAGCCCTTGCCACTCACTTCAGGCTCGTACGCTGAGCAGAACAGCCTGCTGTTCTGAAGCTTCGCTGGCTGCCGTTCGTGCCCAGACGCCATTTCCTTCCCAAGGAGGCGAAGCGCCGTCTACTTCTCGCACCGAGCACGCTGCTCCTGGCTTTCGCTTCTGCCGCAACGAGCTCGCTACGAGCACTTTTCTTCTCAACCCTCTAGACCATTGCGTTCTGCTTTTCTTGCCTCGTGAATGGAGACGGAAAGCTTCTCGGCTACAATCTCGCCTAGAACAACTGCGGCTACACATTAAGCTCGCCCGGAACGCCCTGCTGAAACTTGCCTTCTGGCACCACATTCGCGGGGCAGCCGTCTTTCTTCGGCCACCTGCCAAGTGGCCCCATATCGCCGCGCTCGTTGCACTCCGCTTGTCAGATTGGCTTCCCGTGGCGCTGATTTCAGCCTGGCCAAATACTAGCGCTGCGGAGAGCTGTCTCGCAGACAATCATGTTCCAGCATAGAAATTTGTCCTGCAATGTTCCCCCCTCTTTTCCCGCATTGTGTTGCTCTGATGAATGCCTTGAGCATGGAACGACTTAAGCCAGCAAGTATTCCTCGCCGGCCACCTCTCGCTGTGCAAGAGGTATGCCGTGGACCCTTTGAACGCTGCCAAGCAAAAAGCAGAGCAGTGACCATAAAAGCGAGGAGAGAGCATGCACGAAGCACACTAGTTCTGTCTAGTGCTTTCCGTGCAGAGAGGCGGCAAAGCTGAATGCCGTGCCAGAGCTTCACTTCTCGCTGGAGCACAGGAATGCAATAATGAAGAGGCAGAACACAGCCTTGGTTTCAGCAGCCTCCGGGACTGCAAAAGTTCAGCAATAGCTCTGTCAAAGCAGAACTCGGCTGAGAATGCTCTCGCAGCTTGGGAAAGTTAGGCGCAGCTGTTGACCAGCTCTGCCCGTGGCCACAGGCTGCTTCTTCCACCTTCACTGTGGCAGAGCTTTTGCGGAACAGAGACGGCATTCTTCAAGGGCGTGTTCTCCAAGGTGCTGTGAAACAGAGCCTAGCACGCTGTCTCGCTGATCCTGGCTTTCGGCAAGCAGGCGTGCAGGACCGCCTACATTCTGCACTCTGGCAGCCTAGTTGCCAGCTTTAGGCAGCTGCTGTCCTAGCAAGGAAGCTCAGGGAGTCAAAGCCAGTGCCGGGCGGCACCTTTCTGCTTTGCCCGCCTAAGCGGCGCCACGCTCCCTCGGATACTGTGTCCTTTCCCTCTGCACTGCGTCTGCCGAGGTGCTCTGTGCCTCTCGGAGCAGAAGGGCAAAGGACAATGTTTTCCACAGCAGGGTAGAAATGGCATTGCTAGCAGGAAAGCTAGATGCCTTGGAACTGTCCCCTTAGCCCTTGCCACTCACTTCAGGCTCGTACGCTGAGCAGAACAGCCTGCTGTTCTGAAGCTTCGCTGGCTGCCGTTCGTGCCCAGACGCCATTTCCTTCCCAAGGAGGCGAAGCGCCGTCTACTTCTCGCACCGAGCACGCTGCTCCTGGCTTTCGCTTCTGCCGCAACGAGCTCGCTACGAGCACTTTTCTTCTCAACCCTCTAGACCATTGCGTTCTGCTTTTCTTGTCTCGTGAATGGAGACGGAAAGCTTCTCGGCTACAATCTCGCCTAGAACAAGTGCGGCTACACATTAAGCTCGCCCGGAACGCCCTGCTGAAACTTGCCTTCTGGCACCCCATTCGCGGGGCAGCCGTCTTTCTTCGGCCACCTGCCAAGTGGCCCCATATCGCCGCGCTCGTTGCACTCCGCTTGTCAGATTGGCTTCCCGTGGCGCTGATTTCAGCCTGGCCAAATACTAGCGCTGCGGAGAGCTGTCTCGCAGACAATCATGTTCCAGCATAGAAATTTGTCCTGCAATGTTCCCCCCTCTTTTCCCGCATTGTGTTGCTCTGATGAATGCCTTGAGCATGGAACGACTTAAGCCAGCAAGTATTCCTCGCCGGCCACCTCTCTCTGTGCAAGAGGTATGCCGTGGACCCTTGGAACGCTGCCAAGCAAAAAGCAGAGCAGTGACCATAAAAGCGAGGAGAGAGCATGCACGAAGCACACTAGTTCTGTCTAGTGCTTTCCGTGCAGAGAGGCGGCAAAGCTGAATGCCGTGCCAGAGCTTCACTTCTCGCTGGAGCACAGGAAGGCAAGAATGAAGAGGCAGAACACAGCCTTGGTTTCAGCAGCCTCCGGGGCTGCAAAAGTTCAGCAATAGCTCTGTCAAAGCAGAACTCGGCTGAGAATGCTCTCGCAGCTTGGGAAAGTTAGGCGCAGCTGTTGACCAGCTCTGCCCGTGGCCACAGGCTGCTTCTTCCACCTTCACTGTGGCAGAGCTTTTGCGGAACAGAGACGGCATTCTTCAAGGGCGTGTTCTCCAAGGTGCTGTGAAACAGAGCCTAGCACGCTGTCTCGCTGATCCTGGCTTTCGGCAAGCAGGCGTGCCAGACCGCCGACATTCTGCACTCTGGCAGCCTAGTTGCCAGCTTTCGGCAGCTGCTGTCCTAGTAAGGAAGCTCAGGGAGTCAAAGCCAGTGCCGGGCGGCACCTTTCTGCTTTGCCCGCCTAAGCGGCGCCACGCTCCCTCGGATACTGTGTCCTTTCCCTCTGCACTGCGTCTGCCGAGGTGCTCTGTGCCTCTCGGAGCAGAAGGGCAAAGGACAATGTTTTCCACAGCAGGGTAGAAATGGCATTGCTAGCAGGAAAGCTAGATGCCTTGGAACTGTCCCCTTAGCCCTTGCCACTCACTTCAGGCTCGTACGCTGAGCAGAACAGCCTGCTGTTCTGAAGCTTCGCTGGCTGCCGTTCGTGCCCAGACGCCATTTCCTTCCCAAGGAGGCGAAGCGCCGTCTACTTCTCGCACCGAGCACGCTGCTCCTGGCTTTCGCTTCTGCCGCAACGAGCTCGCTACGAGCACTTTTCTTCTCAACCCTCTAGACCATTGCGTTCTGCTTTTCTTGCCTCGTGAATGGAGACGGAAAGCTTCTCGGCTACAATCTCGCCTAGAACAAGTGCGGCTACACATTAAGCTCGCCCGGAACGCCCTGCTGAAACTTGCCTTCTGGCACCACATTCGCGGGGCAGCCGTCTTTCTTCGGCCACCTGCCAAGTGGCCCCATATCGCCGCGCTCGTTGCACTCCGCTTGTCAGATTGGCTTCCCGTGGCGCTGATTTCAGCCTGGCCAAATACTAGCGCTGCGGAGAGCTGTCTCGCAGACAATCATGTTCCAGCATAGAAATTTGTCCTGCAATGTTCCCCCCCCTTTTCCCGCATGGTGTTGCTCTGATGAATGCCTTGAGCATGGAACGACTTAAGCCAGCAAGTATTCCTCGCCGGCCACCTCTCGCTGTGCAAGAGGTATGCCGTGGACCCTTTGAACGCTGCCAAGCAAAAAGCAGAGCAGTGACCATAAAAGCGAGGAGAGAGCATGCACGAAGCACACTAGTTCTGTCTAGTGCTTTCCGTGCAGAGAGGCGGCAAAGCTGAATGCCGTGCCAGAGCTTCACTTCTCGCTGGAGCACAGGAAGGCAAGAATGAAGAGGCAGAACACAGCCTTGGTTTCAGCAGCCTCCGGGGCTGCAAAAGTTCAGCAATAGCTCTGTCAAAGCAGAACTCGGCTGAGAATGCTCTCGCAGCTTGGGAAAGTTAGGCGCAGCTGTTGACCAGCTCTGCCCGTGGCCACAGGCTGCTTCTTCCACCTTCACTGTGGCAGAGCTTTTGCGGAACAGAGACGGCATTCTTCAAGGGCGTGTTCTCCAAGGTGCTGTGAAACAGAGCCTAGCACGCTGTCTCGCTGATCCTGGCTTTCGGCAAGCAGGCGTGCCAGACCGCCGACATTCTGCACTCTGGCAGCCTAGTTGCCAGCTTTCGGCAGCTGCTGTCCTAGCAAGGAAGCTCAGGGAGTCAAAGCCAGTGCCGGGCGGCACCTTTCTGCTTTGCCCGCCTAAGCGGCGCCACGCTCCCTCGGATACTGTGTCCTTTCCCTCTGCACTGCGTCTGCCGAGGTGCTCTCTGCCTCTCGGAGCAGAAGGGCAAAGGACAATGTTTTCCACAGCAGGGTAGAAATGGCATTGCTAGCAGGAAAGCTAGATGCCTTGGAACTGTCCCCTTAGCCCTTGCCACTCACTTCAGGCTCGTACGCTGAGCAGAACAGCCTGCTGTTCTGAAGCTTCGCTGGCTGCCGTTCGTGCCCAGACGCCATTTCCTTCCCAAGGAGGCGAAGCGCCGTCTACTTCTCGCACCGAGCACGCTGCTCCTGGCTTTCGCTTCTGCCGCAACGAGCTCGCTACGAGCACTTTTCTTCTCAACCCTCTAGACCATTGCGTTCTGCTTTTCTTGCCTCGTGAATGGAGACGGAAAGCTTCTCGGCTACAATCTCGCCTAGAACAAGTGCGGCTACACATTAAGCTCGCCCGGAACGCCCTGCTGAAACTTGCCTTCTGGCACCACATTCGCGGGGCAGCCGTCTTTCTTCGGCCACCTGCCAAGTGGCCCCATATCGCCGCGCTCGTTGCACTCCGCTTGTCAGATTGGCTTCCCGTGGCGCTGATTTCAGCCTGGCCAAATACTAGCGCTGCGGAGAGCTGTCTCGCAGACAATCATGTTCCAGCATAGAAATTTGTCCTGCAATGTTCCCCCCTCTTTTCCCGCATTGTGTTGCTCTGATGAATGCCTTGAGCATGGAACGACTTAAGCCAGCAAGTATTCCTCGCCGGCCACCTCTCGCTGTGCAAGAGGTATGCCGTGGACCCTTGGAACGCTGCCAAGCAAAAAGCAGAGCAGTGACCATAAAAGCGAGGAGAGAGCATGCACGAAGCACACTAGTTCTGTCTAGTGCTTTCCGTGCAGAGAGGCGGCAAAGCTGAATGCCGTGCCAGAGCTTCACTTCTCGCTGGAGCACAGGAAGGCAAGAATGAAGAGGCAGAACACAGCCTTGGTTTCAGCAGCCTCCGGGGCTGCAAAAGTTCAGCAATAGCTCTGTCAAAGCAGAACTCGGCTGAGAATGCTCTCGCAGCTTGGGAAAGTTAGGCGCAGCTGTTGACCAGCTCTGCCCGTGGCCACAGGCTGCTTCTTCCACCTTCACTGTGGCAGAGCTTTTGCGGAACAGAGACGGCATTCTTCAAGGGCGTGTTCTCCAAGGTGCTGTGAAACAGAGCCTAGCACGCTGTCTCGCTGATCCTGGCTTTCGGCAAGCAGGCGTGCCAGACCGCCGACATTCTGCACTCTGGCAGCCTAGTTGCCAGCTTTCGGCAGCTGCTGTCCTAGCAAGGAAGCTCAGGGAGTCAAAGCCAGTGCCGGGCGGCACCTTTCTGCTTTGCCCGCCTAAGCGGCGCCACGCTCCCTCGGATACTGTGTCCTTTCCCTCTGCACTGCGTCTGCCGAGGTGCTCTGTGCCTCTCGGAGCAGAAGGGCAAAGGACAATGTTTTCCACAGCAGGGTAGAAATGGCATTGCTAGCAGGAAAGCTAGATGCCTTGGAACTGTCCCCTTAGCCCTTGCCACTCACTTCAGGCTCGTACGCTGAGCAGAACAGCCTGCTGTTCTGAAGCTTCGCTGGCTGCCGTTCGTGCCCAGACGCCATTTCCTTCCCAAGGAGGCGAAGCGCCGTCTACTTCTCGCACCGAGCACGCTGCTCCTGGCTTTCGCTTCTGCCGCAACGAGCTCGCTACGAGCACTTTTCTTCTCAACCCTCTAGACCATTGCGTTCTGCTTTTCTTGCCTCGTGAATGGAGACGGAAAGCTTCTCGGCTACAATCTCGCCTAGAACAACTGCGGCTACACATTAAGCTCGCCCGGAACGCCCTGCTGAAACTTGCCTTCTGGCACCCCATTCGCGGGGCAGCCGTCTTTCTTCGGCCACCTGCCAAGTGGCCCCATATCGCCGCGCTCGTTGCACTCCGCTTGTCAGATTGGCTTCCCGTGGCGCTGATTTCAGCCTGGCCAAATACTAGCGCTGCGGAGAGCTGTCTCGCAGACAATCATGTTCCAGCATAGAAATTTGTCCTGCAATGTTCCCCCCTCTTTTCCCGCATTGTGTTGCTCTGATGAATGCCTTGAGCATGGAACGACTTAAGCCAGCAAGTATTCCTCGCCGGCCACCTCTCGCTGTGCAAGAGGTATGCCGTGGACCCTTGGAACGCTGCCAAGCAAAAAGCAGAGCAGTGACCATAAAAGCGAGGAGAGAGCATGCACGAAGCACACTAGTTCTGTCTAGTGCTTTCCGTGCAGAGAGGCGGCAAAGCTGAATGCCGTGCCAGAGCTTCACTTCTCGCTGGAGCACAGGAATGCAATAATGAAGAGGCAGAACACAGCCTTGGTTTCAGCAGCCTCCGGGACTGCAAAAGTTCAGCAATAGCTCTGTCAAAGCAGAACTCGGCTGAGAATGCTCTCGCAGCTTGGGAAAGTTAGGCGCAGCTGTTGACCAGCTCTGCCCGTGGCCACAGGCTGCTTCTTCCACCTTCACTGTGGCAGAGCTTTTGCGGAACAGAGACGGCATTCTTCAAGGGCGTGTTCTCCAAGGTGCTGTGAAACAGAGCCTAGCACGCTGTCTCGCTGATCCTGGCTTTCGGCAAGCAGGCGTGCCAGACCGCCGACATTCTGCACTCTGGCAGCCTAGTTGCCAGCTTTCGGCAGCTGCTGTCCTAGCAAGGAAGCTCAGGGAGTCAAAGCCAGTGCCGGGCGGCACCTTTCTGCTTTGCCCGCCTAAGCGGCGCCACGCTCCCTCGGATACTGTGTCCTTTCCCTCTGCACTGCGTCTGCCGAGGTGCTCTGTGCCTCTCGGAGCAGAAGGGCAAAGGACAATGTTTTCCACAGCAGGGTAGAAATGGCATTGCTAGCAGGAAAGCTAGATGCCTTGGCACTGTCCCCTTAGCCCTTGCCACTCACTTCAGGCTCGTACGCTGAGCAGAACAGCCTGCTGTTCTGAAGCTTCGCTGGCTGCCGTTCGTGCCCAGACGCCATTTCCTTCCCAAGGAGGCGAAGCGCCGTCTACTTCTCGCAGCGAGCACGCTGCTCCTGGCTTTCGCTTCTGCCGCAACGAGCTCGCTACGAGCACTTTTCTTCTCAACCCTCTAGACCATTGCGTTCTGCTTTTCTTGCCTCGTGAATGGAGACGGAAAGCTTCTCGGCTACAATCTCGCCTAGAACAACTGCGGCTACACATTAAGCTCGCCCGGAACGCCCTGCTGAAACTTGCCTTCTGGCACCACATTCGCGGGGCAGCCGTCTTTCTTCGGCCACCTGCCATGTGGCCCCATATCGCCGCGCTCGTTGCACTCCGCTTGTCAGAATGGCTTCCCGTGGCGCTGATTTCAGCCTGGCCAAATACTAGCGCTGCGGAGAGCTGTCTCGCAGACAATCATGTTCCAGCATAGAAATTTGTCCTGCAATGTTCCCCCCTCTTTTCCCGCATTGTGTTGCTCTGATGAATGCCTTGAGCATGGAACGACTTAAGCCAGCAAGTATTCCTCGCCGGCCACCTCTCGCTGTGCAAGAGGTATGCCGTGGACCCTTTGAACGCTGCCAAGCAAAAAGCAGAGCAGTGACCATAAAAGCGAGGAGAGAGCATGCACGAAGCACACTAGTTCTGTCTAGTGCTTTCCGTGCAGAGAGGCGGCAAAGCTGAATGCCGTGCCAGAGCTTCACTTCTCGCTGGAGCACAGGAATGCAATAATGAAGAGGCAGAACACAGCCTTGGTTTCAGCAGCCTCCGGGACTGCAAAAGTTCAGCAATAGCTCTGTCAAAGCAGAACTCGGCTGAGAATGCTCTCGCAGCTTGGGAAAGTTAGGCGCAGCTGTTGACCAGCTCTGCCCGTGGCCACAGGCTGCTTCTTCCACCTTCACTGTGGCAGAGCTTTTGCGGAACAGAGACGGCATTCTTCAAGGGCGTGTTCTCCAAGGTGCTGTGAAACAGAGCCTAGCACGCTGTCTCGCTGATCCTGGCTTTCGGCAAGCAGGCGTGCCAGACCGCCGACATTCTGCACTCTGGCAGCCTAGTTGCCAGCTTTCGGCAGCTGCTGTCCTAGCAAGGAAGCTCAGGGAGTCAAAGCCAGTGCCGGGCGGCACCTTTCTGCTTTGCCCGCCTAAGCGGCGCCACGCTCCCTCGGATACTGTGTCCTTTCCCTCTGCACTGCGTCTGCCGAGGTGCTCTGTGCCTCTCGGAGCAGAAGGGCAAAGGACAATGTTTTCCACAGCAGGGTAGAAATGGCATTGCTAGCAGGAAAGCTAGATGCCTTGGAACTGTCCCCTTAGCCCTTGCCACTCACTTCAGGCTCGTAAGCTGAGCAGAACAGCCTGCTGTTCTGAAGCTTCGCTGGCTGCCGTTCGTGCCCAGACGCCATTTCCTTCCCAAGGAGGCGAAGCGCCGTCTACTTCTCGCAGCGAGCACGCTGCTCCTGGCTTTCGCTTCTGCCGCAACGAGCTCGCTACGAGCACTTTTCTTCTCAACCCTCTAGACCATTGCGTTCTGCTTTTCTTGCCTCGTGAATGGAGACGGAAAGCTTCTCGGCTACAATCTCGCCTAGAACAAGTGCGGCTACACATTAAGCTCGCCCGGAACGCCCTGCTGAAACTTGCCTTCTGGCACCACATTCGCGGGGCAGCCGTCTTTCTTCGGCCACCTGCCATGTGGCCCCATATCGCCGCGCTCGTTGCACTCCGCTTGTCAGATTGGCTTCCCGTGGCGCTGATTTCAGCCTGGCCAAATACTAGCGCTGCGGAGAGCTGTCTCGCAGACAATCATGTTCCAGCATAGAAATTTGTCCTGCAATGTTCCCCCCTCTTTTCCCGCATTGTGTTGCTCTGATGAATGCCTTGAGCATGGAACGACTTAAGCCAGCAAGTATTCCTCGCCGGCCACCTCTCGCTGTGCAAGAGGTATGCCGTGGACCCTTTGAACGCTGCCAAGCAAAAAGCAGAGCAGTGACCATAAAAGCGAGGAGAGAGCATGCACGAAGCACACTAGTTCTGTCTAGTGCTTTCCGTGCAGAGAGGCGGCAAAGCTGAATGCCGTGCCAGAGCTTCACTTCTCGCTGGAGCACAGGAATGCAATAATGAAGAGGCAGAACACAGCCTTGGTTTCAGCAGCCTCCGGGACTGCAAAAGTTCAGCAATAGCTCTGTCAAAGCAGAACTCGGCTGAGAATGCTCTCGCAGCTTGGGAAAGTTAGGCGCAGCTGTTGACCAGCTCTGCCCGTGGCCACAGGCTGCTTCTTCCACCTTCACTGTGGCAGAGCTTTTGCGGAACAGAGACGGCATTCTTCAAGGGCGTGTTCTCCAAGGTGCTGTGAAACAGAGCCTAGCACGCTGTCTCGCTGATCCTGGCTTTCGGCAAGCAGGCGTGCCAGACCGCCTACATTCTGCACTCTGGCAGCCTAGTTGCCAGCTTTCGGCAGCTGCTGTCCTAGCAAGGAAGCTCAGGGAGTCAAAGCCAGTGCCGGGCGGCACCTTTCTGCTTTGCCCGCCTAAGCGGCGCCACGCTCCCTCGGATACTGTGTCCTTTCCCTCTGCACTGCGTCTGCCGAGGTGCTCTGTGCCTCTCGGAGCAGAAGGGCAAAGGACAATGTTTTCCACAGCAGGGTAGAAATGGCATTGCTAGCAGGAAAGCTAGATGCCTTGGAACTGTCCCCTTAGCCCTTGCCACTCACTTCAGGCTCGTAAGCTGAGCAGAACAGCCTGCTGTTCTGAAGCTTCGCTGGCTGCCGTTCGTGCCCAGACGCCATTTCCTTCCCAAGGAGGCGAAGCGCCGTCTACTTCTCGCAGCGAGCACGCTGCTCCTGGCTTTCGCTTCTGCCGCAACGAGCTCGCTACGAGCACTTTTCTTCTCAACCCTCTAGACCATTGCGTTCTGCTTTTCTTGCCTCGTGAATGGAGACGGAAAGCTTCTCGGCTACAATCTCGCCTAGAACAAGTGCGGCTACACATTAAGCTCGCCCGGAACGCCCTGCTGAAACTTGCCTTCTGGCACCACATTCGCGGGGCAGCCGTCTTTCTTCGGCCAGCTGCCATGTGGCCCCATATCGCCGCGCTCGTTGCACTCCGCTTGTCAGATTGGCTTCCCGTGGCGCTGATTTCAGCCTGGCCAAATACTAGCGCTGCGGAGAGCTGTCTCGCAGACAATCATGTTCCAGCATAGAAATTTGTCCTGCAATGTTCCCCCCTCTTTTCCCGCATTGTGTTGCTCTGATGAATGCCTTGAGCATGGAACGACTTAAGCCAGCAAGTATTCCTCGCCGGCCACCTCTCGCTGTGCAAGAGGTATGCCGTGGACCCTTTGAACGCTGCCAAGCAAAAAGCAGAGCAGTGACCATAAAAGCGAGGAGAGAGCATGCACGAAGCACACTAGTTCTGTCTAGTGCTTTCCGTGCAGAGAGGCGGCAAAGCTGAATGCCGTGCCAGAGCTTCACTTCTCGCTGGAGCACAGGAATGCAATAATGAAGAGGCAGAACACAGCCTTGGTTTCAGCAGCCTCCGGGACTGCAAAAGTTCAGCAATAGCTCTGTCAAAGCAGAACTCGGCTGAGAATGCTCTCGCAGCTTGGGAAAGTTAGGCGCAGCTGTTGACCAGCTCTGCCCGTGGCCACAGGCTGCTTCTTCCACCTTCACTGTGGCAGAGCTTTTGCGGAACAGAGACGGCATTCTTCAAGGGCGTGTTCTCCAAGGTGCTGTGAAACAGAGCCTAGCACGCTGTCTCGCTGATCCTGGCTTTCGGCAAGCAGGCGTGCAGGACCGCCTACATTCTGCACTCTGGCAGCCTAGTTGCCAGCTTTAGGCAGCTGCTGTCCTAGCAAGGAAGCTCAGGGAGTCAAAGCCAGTGCCGGGCGGCACCTTTCTGCTTTGCCCGCCTAAGCGGCGCCACGCTCCCTCGGATACTGTGTCCTTTCCCTCTGCACTGCGTCTGCCGAGGTGCTCTGTGCCTCTCGGAGCAGAAGGGCAAAGGACAATGTTTTCCACAGCAGGGTAGAAATGGCATTGCTAGCAGGAAAGCTAGATGCCTTGGCACTGTCCCCTTAGCCCTTGCCACTCACTTCAGGCTCGTACGCTGAGCAGAACAGCCTGCTGTTCTGAAGCTTCGCTGGCTGCCGTTCGTGCCCAGACGCCATTTCCTTCCCAAGGAGGCGAAGCGCCGTCTACTTCTCGCACCGAGCACGCTGCTCCTGGCTTTCGCTTCTGCCGCAACGAGCTCGCTACGAGCACTTTTCTTCTCAACCCTCTAGACCATTGCGTTCTGCTTTTCTTGCCTCGTGAATGGAGACGGAAAGCTTCTCGGCTACAATCTCGCCTAGAACAACTGCGGCTACACATTAAGCTCGCCCGGAACGCCCTGCTGAAACTTGCCTTCTGGCACCACATTCGCGGGGCAGCCGTCTTTCTTCGGCCACCTGCCATGTGGCCCCATATCGCCGCGCTCGTTGCACTCCGCTTGTCAGAATGGCTTCCCGTGGCGCTGATTTCAGCCTGGCCAAATACTAGCGCTGCGGAGAGCTGTCTCGCAGACAATCATGTTCCAGCATAGAAATTTGTCCTGCAATGTTCCCCCCTCTTTTCCCGCATTGTGTTGCTCTGATGAATGCCTTGAGCATGGAACGACTTAAGCCAGCAAGTATTCCTCGCCGGCCACCTCTCGCTGTGCAAGAGGTATGCCGTGGACCCTTTGAACGCTGCCAAGCAAAAAGCAGAGCAGTGACCATAAAAGCGAGGAGAGAGCATGCACGAAGCACACTAGTTCTGTCTAGTGCTTTCCGTGCAGAGAGGCGGCAAAGCTGAATGCCGTGCCAGAGCTTCACTTCTCGCTGGAGCACAGGAATGCAATAATGAAGAGGCAGAACACAGCCTTGGTTTCAGCAGCCTCCGGGACTGCAAAAGTTCAGCAATAGCTCTGTCAAAGCAGAACTCGGCTGAGAATGCTCTCGCAGCTTGGGAAAGTTAGGCGCAGCTGTTGACCAGCTCTGCCCGTGGCCACAGGCTGCTTCTTCCACCTTCACTGTGGCAGAGCTTTTGCGGAACAGAGACGGCATTCTTCAAGGGCGTGTTCTCCAAGGTGCTGTGAAACAGAGCCTAGCACGCTGTCTCGCTGATCCTGGCTTTCGGCAAGCAGGCGTGCCAGACCGCCGACATTCTGCACTCTGGCAGCCTAGTTGCCAGCTTTCGGCAGCTGCTGTCCTAGCAAGGAAGCTCAGGGAGTCAAAGCCAGTGCCGGGCGGCACCTTTCTGCTTTGCCCGCCTAAGCGGCGCCACGCTCCCTCGGATACTGTGTCCTTTCCCTCTGCACTGCGTCTGCCGAGGTGCTCTGTGCCTCTCGGAGCAGAAGGGCAAAGGACAATGTTTTCCACAGCAGGGTAGAAATGGCATTGCTAGCAGGAAAGCTAGATGCCTTGGAACTGTCCCCTTAGCCCTTGCCACTCACTTCAGGCTCGTAAGCTGAGCAGAACAGCCTGCTGTTCTGAAGCTTCGCTGGCTGCCGTTCGTGCCCAGACGCCATTTCCTTCCCAAGGAGGCGAAGCGCCGTCTACTTCTCGCAGCGAGCACGCTGCTCCTGGCTTTCGCTTCTGCCGCAACGAGCTCGCTACGAGCACTTTTCTTCTCAACCCTCTAGACCATTGCGTTCTGCTTTTCTTGCCTCGTGAATGGAGACGGAAAGCTTCTCGGCTACAATCTCGCCTAGAACAAGTGCGGCTACACATTAAGCTCGCCCGGAACGCCCTGCTGAAACTTGCCTTCTGGCACCACATTCGCGGGGCAGCCGTCTTTCTTCGGCCACCTGCCATGTGGCCCCATATCGCCGCGCTCGTTGCACTCCGCTTGTCAGATTGGCTTCCCGTGGCGCTGATTTCAGCCTGGCCAAATACTAGCGCTGCGGAGAGCTGTCTCGCAGACAATCATGTTCCAGCATAGAAATTTGTCCTGCAATGTTCCCCCCTCTTTTCCCGCATTGTGTTGCTCTGATGAATGCCTTGAGCATGGAACGACTTAAGCCAGCAAGTATTCCTCGCCGGCCACCTCTCGCTGTGCAAGAGGTATGCCGTGGACCCTTTGAACGCTGCCAAGCAAAAAGCAGAGCAGTGACCATAAAAGCGAGGAGAGAGCATGCACGAAGCACACTAGTTCTGTCTAGTGCTTTCCGTGCAGAGAGGCGGCAAAGCTGAATGCCGTGCCAGAGCTTCACTTCTCGCTGGAGCACAGGAATGCAATAATGAAGAGGCAGAACACAGCCTTGGTTTCAGCAGCCTCCGGGACTGCAAAAGTTCAGCAATAGCTCTGTCAAAGCAGAACTCGGCTGAGAATGCTCTCGCAGCTTGGGAAAGTTAGGCGCAGCTGTTGACCAGCTCTGCCCGTGGCCACAGGCTGCTTCTTCCACCTTCACTGTGGCAGAGCTTTTGCGGAACAGAGACGGCATTCTTCAAGGGCGTGTTCTCCAAGGTGCTGTGAAACAGAGCCTAGCACGCTGTCTCGCTGATCCTGGCTTTCGGCAAGCAGGCGTGCCAGACCGCCTACATTCTGCACTCTGGCAGCCTAGTTGCCAGCTTTCGGCAGCTGCTGTCCTAGCAAGGAAGCTCAGGGAGTCAAAGCCAGTGCCGGGCGGCACCTTTCTGCTTTGCCCGCCTAAGCGGCGCCACGCTCCCTCGGATACTGTGTCCTTTCCCTCTGCACTGCGTCTGCCGAGGTGCTCTGTGCCTCTCGGAGCAGAAGGGCAAAGGACAATGTTTTCCACAGCAGGGTAGAAATGGCATTGCTAGCAGGAAAGCTAGATGCCTTGGAACTGTCCCCTTAGCCCTTGCCACTCACTTCAGGCTCGTAAGCTGAGCAGAACAGCCTGCTGTTCTGAAGCTTCGCTGGCTGCCGTTCGTGCCCAGACGCCATTTCCTTCCCAAGGAGGCGAAGCGCCGTCTACTTCTCGCAGCGAGCACGCTGCTCCTGGCTTTCGCTTCTGCCGCAACGAGCTCGCTACGAGCACTTTTCTTCTCAACCCTCTAGACCATTGCGTTCTGCTTTTCTTGCCTCGTGAATGGAGACGGAAAGCTTCTCGGCTACAATCTCGCCTAGAACAAGTGCGGCTACACATTAAGCTCGCCCGGAACGCCCTGCTGAAACTTGCCTTCTGGCACCACATTCGCGGGGCAGCCGTCTTTCTTCGGCCAGCTGCCATGTGGCCCCATATCGCCGCGCTCGTTGCACTCCGCTTGTCAGATTGGCTTCCCGTGGCGCTGATTTCAGCCTGGCCAAATACTAGCGCTGCGGAGAGCTGTCTCGCAGACAATCATGTTCCAGCATAGAAATTTGTCCTGCAATGTTCCCCCCTCTTTTCCCGCATGGTGTTGCTCTGATGAATGCCTTGAGCATGGAACGACTTAAGCCAGCAAGTATTCCTCGCCGGCCACCTCTCGCTGTGCAAGAGGTATGCCGTGGACCCTTGGAACGCTGCCAAGCAAAAAGCAGAGCAGTGACCATAAAAGCGAGGAGAGAGCATGCACGAAGCACACTAGTTCTGTCTAGTGCTTTCCGTGCAGAGAGGCGGCAAAGCTGAATGCCGTGCCAGAGCTTCACTTCTCGCTGGAGCACAGGAATGCAATAATGAAGAGGCAGAACACAGCCTTGGTTTCAGCAGCCTCCGGGACTGCAAAAGTTCAGCAATAGCTCTGTCAAAGCAGAACTCGGCTGAGAATGCTCTCGCAGCTTGGGAAAGTTAGGCGCAGCTGTTGACCAGCTCTGCCCGTGGCCACAGGCTGCTTCTTCCACCTTCACTGTGGCAGAGCTTTTGCGGAACAGAGACGGCATTCTTCAAGGGCGTGTTCTCCAAGGTGCTGTGAAACAGAGCCTAGCACGCTGTCTCGCTGATCCTGGCTTTCGGCAAGCAGGCGTGCAGGACCGCCTACATTCTGCACTCTGGCAGCCTAGTTGCCAGCTTTAGGCAGCTGCTGTCCTAGCAAGGAAGCTCAGGGAGTCAAAGCCAGTGCCGGGCGGCACCTTTCTGCTTTGCCCGCCTAAGCGGCGCCACGCTCCCTCGGATACTGTGTCCTTTCCCTCTGCACTGCGTCTGCCGAGGTGCTCTGTGCCTCTCGGAGCAGAAGGGCAAAGGACAATGTTTTCCACAGCAGGGTAGAAATGGCATTGCTAGCAGGAAAGCTAGATGCCTTGGAACTGTCCCCTTAGCCCTTGCCACTCACTTCAGGCTCGTACGCTGAGCAGAACAGCCTGCTGTTCTGAAGCTTCGCTGGCTGCCGTTCGTGCCCAGACGCCATTTCCTTCCCAAGGAGGCGAAGCGCCGTCTACTTCTCGCACCGAGCACGCTGCTCCTGGCTTTCGCTTCTGCCGCAACGAGCTCGCTACGAGCACTTTTCTTCTCAACCCTCTAGACCATTGCGTTCTGCTTTTCTTGTCTCGTGAATGGAGACGGAAAGCTTCTCGGCTACAATCTCGCCTAGAACAAGTGCGGCTACACATTAAGCTCGCCCGGAACGCCCTGCTGAAACTTGCCTTCTGGCACCCCATTCGCGGGGCAGCCGTCTTTCTTCGGCCACCTGCCAAGTGGCCCCATATCGCCGCGCTCGTTGCACTCCGCTTGTCAGATTGGCTTCCCGTGGCGCTGATTTCAGCCTGGCCAAATACTAGCGCTGCGGAGAGCTGTCTCGCAGACAATCATGTTCCAGCATAGAAATTTGTCCTGCAATGTTCCCCCCTCTTTTCCCGCATTGTGTTGCTCTGATGAATGCCTTGAGCATGGAACGACTTAAGCCAGCAAGTATTCCTCGCCGGCCACCTCTCTCTGTGCAAGAGGTATGCCGTGGACCCTTGGAACGCTGCCAAGCAAAAAGCAGAGCAGTGACCATAAAAGCGAGGAGAGAGCATGCACGAAGCACACTAGTTCTGTCTAGTGCTTTCCGTGCAGAGAGGCGGCAAAGCTGAATGCCGTGCCAGAGCTTCACTTCTCGCTGGAGCACAGGAAGGCAAGAATGAAGAGGCAGAACACAGCCTTGGTTTCAGCAGCCTCCGGGGCTGCAAAAGTTCAGCAATAGCTCTGTCAAAGCAGAACTCGGCTGAGAATGCTCTCGCAGCTTGGGAAAGTTAGGCGCAGCTGTTGACCAGCTCTGCCCGTGGCCACAGGCTGCTTCTTCCACCTTCACTGTGGCAGAGCTTTTGCGGAACAGAGACGGCATTCTTCAAGGGCGTGTTCTCCAAGGTGCTGTGAAACAGAGCCTAGCACGCTGTCTCGCTGATCCTGGCTTTCGGCAAGCAGGCGTGCCAGACCGCCGACATTCTGCACTCTGGCAGCCTAGTTGCCAGCTTTCGGCAGCTGCTGTCCTAGCAAGGAAGCTCAGGGAGTCAAAGCCAGTGCCGGGCGGCACCTTTCTGCTTTGCCCGCCTAAGCGGCGCCACGCTCCCTCGGATACTGTGTCCTTTCCCTCTGCACTGCGTCTGCCGAGGTGCTCTGTGCCTCTCGGAGCAGAAGGGCAAAGGACAAGGTTTTCCACAGCAGGGTAGAAATGGCATTGCTAGCAGGAAAGCTAGATGCCTTGGAACTGTCCCCTTAGCCCTTGCCACTCACTTCAGGCTCGTACGCTGAGCAGAACAGCCTGCTGTTCTGAAGCTTCGCTGGCTGCCGTTCGTGCCCAGACGCCATTTCCTTCCCAAGGAGGCGAAGCGCCGTCTACTTCTCGCACCGAGCACGCTGCTCCTGGCTTTCGCTTCTGCCGCAACGAGCTCGCTACGAGCACTTTTCTTCTCAACCCTCTAGACCATTGCGTTCTGCTTTTCTTGCCTCGTGAATGGAGACGGAAAGCTTCTCGGCTACAATCTCGCCTAGAACAAGTGCGGCTACACATTAAGCTCGCCCGGAACGCCCTGCTGAAACTTGCCTTCTGGCACCACATTCGCGGGGCAGCCGTCTTTCTTCGGCCACCTGCCAAGTGGCCCCATATCGCCGCGCTCGTTGCACTCCGCTTGTCAGATTGGCTTCCCGTGGCGCTGATTTCAGCCTGGCCAAATACTAGCGCTGCGGAGAGCTGTCTCGCAGACAATCATGTTCCAGCATAGAAATTTGTCCTGCAATGTTCCCCCCCCTTTTCCCGCATGGTGTTGCTCTGATGAATGCCTTGAGCATGGAACGACTTAAGCCAGCAAGTATTCCTCGCCGGCCACCTCTCGCTGTGCAAGAGGTATGCCGTGGACCCTTGGAACGCTGCCAAGCAAAAAGCAGAGCAGTGACCATAAAAGCGAGGAGAGAGCATGCACGAAGCACACTAGTTCTGTCTAGTGCTTTCCGTGCAGAGAGGCGGCAAAGCTGAATGCCGTGCCAGAGCTTCACTTCTCGCTGGAGCACAGGAATGCAAGAATGAAGAGGCAGAACACAGCCTTGGTTTCAGCAGCCTCCGGGACTGCAAAAGTTCAGCAATAGCTCTGTCAAAGCAGAACTCGGCTGAGAATGCTCTCGCAGCTTGGGAAAGTTAGGCGCAGCTGTTGACCAGCTCTGCCCGTGGCCACAGGCTGCTTCTTCCACCTTCACTGTGGCAGAGCTTTTGCGGAACAGAGACGGCATTCTTCAAGGGCGTGTTCTCCAAGGTGCTGTGAAACAGAGCCTAGGACGCTGTCTCGCTGATCCTGGCTTTCGGCAAGCAGGCGTGCCAGACCGCCGACATTCTGCACTCTGGCAGCCTAGTTGCCAGCTTTCGGCAGCTGCTGTCCTAGCAAGGAAGCTCAGGGAGTCAAAGCCAGTGCCGGGCGGCACCTTTCTGCTTTGCCCGCCTAAGCGGCGCCACGCTCCCTCGGATACTGTGTCCTTTCCCTCTGCACTGCGTCTGCCGAGGTGCTCTGTGCCTCTCGGAGCAGAAGGGCAAAGGACAATGTTTTCCACAGCAGGGTAGAAATGGCATTGCTAGCAGGAAAGCTAGATGCCTTGGCACTGTCCCCTTAGCCCTTGCCACTCACTTCAGGCTCGTACGCTGAGCAGAACAGCCTGCTGTTCTGAAGCTTCGCTGGCTGCCGTTCGTGCCCAGACGCCATTTCCTTCCCAAGGAGGCGAAGCGCCGTCTACTTCTCGCAGCGAGCACGCTGCTCCTGGCTTTCGCTTCTGCCGCAACGAGCTCGCTACGAGCACTTTTCTTCTCAACCCTCTAGACCATTGCGTTCTGCTTTTCTTGCCTCGTGAATGGAGACGGAAAGCTTCTCGGCTACAATCTCGCCTAGAACAACTGCGGCTACACATTAAGCTCGCCCGGAACGCCCTGCTGAAACTTGCCTTCTGGCACCACATTCGCGGGGCAGCCGTCTTTCTTCGGCCACCTGCCATGTGGCCCCATATCGCCGCGCTCGTTGCACTCCGCTTGTCAGAATGGCTTCCCGTGGCGCTGATTTCAGCCTGGCCAAATACTAGCGCTGCGGAGAGCTGTCTCGCAGACAATCATGTTCCAGCATAGAAATTTGTCCTGCAATGTTCCCCCCTCTTTTCCCGCATTGTGTTGCTCTGATGAATGCCTTGAGCATGGAACGACTTAAGCCAGCAAGTATTCCTCGCCGGCCACCTCTCGCTGTGCAAGAGGTATGCCGTGGACCCTTTGAACGCTGCCAAGCAAAAAGCAGAGCAGTGACCATAAAAGCGAGGAGAGAGCATGCACGAAGCACACTAGTTCTGTCTAGTGCTTTCCGTGCAGAGAGGCGGCAAAGCTGAATGCCGTGCCAGAGCTTCACTTCTCGCTGGAGCACAGGAATGCAATAATGAAGAGGCAGAACACAGCCTTGGTTTCAGCAGCCTCCGGGACTGCAAAAGTTCAGCAATAGCTCTGTCAAAGCAGAACTCGGCTGAGAATGCTCTCGCAGCTTGGGAAAGTTAGGCGCAGCTGTTGACCAGCTCTGCCCGTGGCCACAGGCTGCTTCTTCCACCTTCACTGTGGCAGAGCTTTTGCGGAACAGAGACGGCATTCTTCAAGGGCGTGTTCTCCAAGGTGCTGTGAAACAGAGCCTAGCACGCTGTCTCGCTGATCCTGGCTTTCGGCAAGCAGGCGTGCCAGACCGCCGACATTCTGCACTCTGGCAGCCTAGTTGCCAGCTTTCGGCAGCTGCTGTCCTAGCAAGGAAGCTCAGGGAGTCAAAGCCAGTGCCGGGCGGCACCTTTCTGCTTTGCCCGCCTAAGCGGCGCCACGCTCCCTCGGATACTGTGTCCTTTCCCTCTGCACTGCGTCTGCCGAGGTGCTCTGTGCCTCTCGGAGCAGAAGGGCAAAGGACAATGTTTTCCACAGCAGGGTAGAAATGGCATTGCTAGCAGGAAAGCTAGATGCCTTGGAACTGTCCCCTTAGCCCTTGCCACTCACTTCAGGCTCGTAAGCTGAGCAGAACAGCCTGCTGTTCTGAAGCTTCGCTGGCTGCCGTTCGTGCCCAGACGCCATTTCCTTCCCAAGGAGGCGAAGCGCCGTCTACTTCTCGCAGCGAGCACGCTGCTCCTGGCTTTCGCTTCTGCCGCAACGAGCTCGCTACGAGCACTTTTCTTCTCAACCCTCTAGACCATTGCGTTCTGCTTTTCTTGCCTCGTGAATGGAGACGGAAAGCTTCTCGGCTACAATCTCGCCTAGAACAAGTGCGGCTACACATTAAGCTCGCCCGGAACGCCCTGCTGAAACTTGCCTTCTGGCACCACATTCGCGGGGCAGCCGTCTTTCTTCGGCCACCTGCCATGTGGCCCCATATCGCCGCGCTCGTTGCACTCCGCTTGTCAGATTGGCTTCCCGTGGCGCTGATTTCAGCCTGGCCAAATACTAGCGCTGCGGAGAGCTGTCTCGCAGACAATCATGTTCCAGCATAGAAATTTGTCCTGCAATGTTCCCCCCTCTTTTCCCGCATTGTGTTGCTCTGATGAATGCCTTGAGCATGGAACGACTTAAGCCAGCAAGTATTCCTCGCCGGCCACCTCTCGCTGTGCAAGAGGTATGCCGTGGACCCTTTGAACGCTGCCAAGCAAAAAGCAGAGCAGTGACCATAAAAGCGAGGAGAGAGCATGCACGAAGCACACTAGTTCTGTCTAGTGCTTTCCGTGCAGAGAGGCGGCAAAGCTGAATGCCGTGCCAGAGCTTCACTTCTCGCTGGAGCACAGGAATGCAATAATGAAGAGGCAGAACACAGCCTTGGTTTCAGCAGCCTCCGGGACTGCAAAAGTTCAGCAATAGCTCTGTCAAAGCAGAACTCGGCTGAGAATGCTCTCGCAGCTTGGGAAAGTTAGGCGCAGCTGTTGACCAGCTCTGCCCGTGGCCACAGGCTGCTTCTTCCACCTTCACTGTGGCAGAGCTTTTGCGGAACAGAGACGGCATTCTTCAAGGGCGTGTTCTCCAAGGTGCTGTGAAACAGAGCCTAGCACGCTGTCTCGCTGATCCTGGCTTTCGGCAAGCAGGCGTGCCAGACCGCCTACATTCTGCACTCTGGCAGCCTAGTTGCCAGCTTTCGGCAGCTGCTGTCCTAGCAAGGAAGCTCAGGGAGTCAAAGCCAGTGCCGGGCGGCACCTTTCTGCTTTGCCCGCCTAAGCGGCGCCACGCTCCCTCGGATACTGTGTCCTTTCCCTCTGCACTGCGTCTGCCGAGGTGCTCTGTGCCTCTCGGAGCAGAAGGGCAAAGGACAATGTTTTCCACAGCAGGGTAGAAATGGCATTGCTAGCAGGAAAGCTAGATGCCTTGGAACTGTCCCCTTAGCCCTTGCCACTCACTTCAGGCTCGTACGCTGAGCAGAACAGCCTGCTGTTCTGAAGCTTCGCTGGCTGCCGTTCGTGCCCAGACGCCATTTCCTTCCCAAGGAGGCGAAGCGCCGTCTACTTCTCGCACCGAGCACGCTGCTCCTGGCTTTCGCTTCTGCCGCAACGAGCTCGCTACGAGCACTTTTCTTCTCAACCCTCTAGACCATTGCGTTCTGCTTTTCTTGCCTCGTGAATGGAGACGGAAAGCTTCTCGGCTACAATCTCGCCTAGAACAAGTGCGGCTACACATTAAGCTCGCCCGGAACGCCCTGCTGAAACTTGCCTTCTGGCACCACATTCGCGGGGCAGCCGTCTTTCTTCGGCCAGCTGCCATGTGGCCCCATATCGCCGCGCTCGTTGCACTCCGCTTGTCAGATTGGCTTCCCGTGGCGCTGATTTCAGCCTGGCCAAATACTAGCGCTGCGGAGAGCTGTCTCGCAGACAATCATGTTCCAGCATAGAAATTTGTCCTGCAATGTTCCCCCCTCTTTTCCCGCATTGTGTTGCTCTGATGAATGCCTTGAGCATGGAACGACTTAAGCCAGCAAGTATTCCTCGCCGGCCACCTCTCGCTGTGCAAGAGGTATGCCGTGGACCCTTTGAACGCTGCCAAGCAAAAAGCAGAGCAGTGACCATAAAAGCGAGGAGAGAGCATGCACGAAGCACACTAGTTCTGTCTAGTGCTTTCCGTGCAGAGAGGCGGCAAAGCTGAATGCCGTGCCAGAGCTTCACTTCTCGCTGGAGCACAGGAATGCAATAATGAAGAGGCAGAACACAGCCTTGGTTTCAGCAGCCTCCGGGACTGCAAAAGTTCAGCAATAGCTCTGTCAAAGCAGAACTCGGCTGAGAATGCTCTCGCAGCTTGGGAAAGTTAGGCGCAGCTGTTGACCAGCTCTGCCCGTGGCCACAGGCTGCTTCTTCCACCTTCACTGTGGCAGAGCTTTTGCGGAACAGAGACGGCATTCTTCAAGGGCGTGTTCTCCAAGGTGCTGTGAAACAGAGCCTAGCACGCTGTCTCGCTGATCCTGGCTTTCGGCAAGCAGGCGTGCAGGACCGCCTACATTCTGCACTCTGGCAGCCTAGTTGCCAGCTTTAGGCAGCTGCTGTCCTAGCAAGGAAGCTCAGGGAGTCAAAGCCAGTGCCGGGCGGCACCTTTCTGCTTTGCCCGCCTAAGCGGCGCCACGCTCCCTCGGATACTGTGTCCTTTCCCTCTGCACTGCGTCTGCCGAGGTGCTCTGTGCCTCTCGGAGCAGAAGGGCAAAGGACAATGTTTTCCACAGCAGGGTAGAAATGGCATTGCTAGCAGGAAAGCTAGATGCCTTGGAACTGTCCCCTTAGCCCTTGCCACTCACTTCAGGCTCGTACGCTGAGCAGAACAGCCTGCTGTTCTGAAGCTTCGCTGGCTGCCGTTCGTGCCCAGACGCCATTTCCTTCCCAAGGAGGCGAAGCGCCGTCTACTTCTCGCACCGAGCACGCTGCTCCTGGCTTTCGCTTCTGCCGCAACGAGCTCGCTACGAGCACTTTTCTTCTCAACCCTCTAGACCATTGCGTTCTGCTTTTCTTGTCTCGTGAATGGAGACGGAAAGCTTCTCGGCTACAATCTCGCCTAGAACAAGTGCGGCTACACATTAAGCTCGCCCGGAACGCCCTGCTGAAACTTGCCTTCTGGCACCCCATTCGCGGGGCAGCCGTCTTTCTTCGGCCACCTGCCAAGTGGCCCCATATCGCCGCGCTCGTTGCACTCCGCTTGTCAGATTGGCTTCCCGTGGCGCTGATTTCAGCCTGGCCAAATACTAGCGCTGCGGAGAGCTGTCTCGCAGACAATCATGTTCCAGCATAGAAATTTGTCCTGCAATGTTCCCCCCTCTTTTCCCGCATTGTGTTGCTCTGATGAATGCCTTGAGCATGGAACGACTTAAGCCAGCAAGTATTCCTCGCCGGCCACCTCTCTCTGTGCAAGAGGTATGCCGTGGACCCTTGGAACGCTGCCAAGCAAAAAGCAGAGCAGTGACCATAAAAGCGAGGAGAGAGCATGCACGAAGCACACTAGTTCTGTCTAGTGCTTTCCGTGCAGAGAGGCGGCAAAGCTGAATGCCGTGCCAGAGCTTCACTTCTCGCTGGAGCACAGGAAGGCAAGAATGAAGAGGCAGAACACAGCCTTGGTTTCAGCAGCCTCCGGGGCTGCAAAAGTTCAGCAATAGCTCTGTCAAAGCAGAACTCGGCTGAGAATGCTCTCGCAGCTTGGGAAAGTTAGGCGCAGCTGTTGACCAGCTCTGCCCGTGGCCACAGGCTGCTTCTTCCACCTTCACTGTGGCAGAGCTTTTGCGGAACAGAGACGGCATTCTTCAAGGGCGTGTTCTCCAAGGTGCTGTGAAACAGAGCCTAGCACGCTGTCTCGCTGATCCTGGCTTTCGGCAAGCAGGCGTGCCAGACCGCCGACATTCTGCACTCTGGCAGCCTAGTTGCCAGCTTTCGGCAGCTGCTGTCCTAGCAAGGAAGCACAGGGAGTCAAAGCCAGTGCCGGGCGGCACCTTTCTGCTTTGCCCGCCTAAGCGGCGCCACGCTCCCTCGGATACTGTGTCCTTTCCCTCTGCACTGCGTCTGCCGAGGTGCTCTGTGCCTCTCGGAGCAGAAGGGCAAAGGACAATGTTTTCCACAGCAGGGTAGAAATGGCATTGCTAGCAGGAAAGCTAGATGCCTTGGAACTGTCCCCTTAGCCCTTGCCACTCACTTCAGGCTCGTACGCTGAGCAGAACAGCCTGCTGTTCTGAAGCTTCGCTGGCTGCCGTTCGTGCCCAGACGCCATTTCCTTCCCAAGGAGGCGAAGCGCCGTCTACTTCTCGCACCGAGCACGCTGCTCCTGGCTTTCGCTTCTGCCGCAACGAGCTCGCTACGAGCACTTTTCTTCTCAACCCTCTAGACCATTGCGTTCTGCTTTTCTTGCCTCGTGAATGGAGACGGAAAGCTTCTCGGCTACAATCTCGCCTAGAACAAGTGCGGCTACACATTAAGCTCGCCCGGAACGCCCTGCTGAAACTTGCCTTCTGGCACCACATTCGCGGGGCAGCCGTCTTTCTTCGGCCACCTGCCAAGTGGCCCCATATCGCCGCGCTCGTTGCACTCCGCTTGTCAGATTGGCTTCCCGTGGCGCTGATTTCAGCCTGGCCAAATACTAACGCTGCGGAGAGCTGTCTCGCAGACAATCATGTTCCAGCATAGAAATTTGTCCTGCAATGTTCCCCCCTCTTTTCCCGCATTGTGTTGCTCTGATGAATGCCTTGAGCATGGAACGACTTAAGCCAGCAAGTATTCCTCGCCGGCCACCTCTCGCTGTGCAAGAGGTATGCCGTGGACCCTTGGAACGCTGCCAAGCAAAAAGCAGAGCAGTGACCATAAAAGCGAGGAGAGAGCATGCACGAAGCACACTAGTTCTGTCTAGTGCTTTCCGTGCAGAGAGGCGGCAAAGCTGAATGCCGTGCCAGAGCTTCACTTCTCGCTGGAGCACAGGAAGGCAAGAATGAAGAGGCAGAACACAGCCTTGGTTTCAGCAGCCTCCGGGACTGCAAAAGTTCAGCAATAGCTCTGTCAAAGCAGAACTCGGCTGAGAATGCTCTCGCAGCTTGGGAAAGTTAGGCGCAGCTGTTGACCAGCTCTGCCCGTGGCCACAGGCTGCTTCTTCCACCTTCACTGTGGCAGAGCTTTTGCGGAACAGAGACGGCATTCTTCAAGGGCGTGTTCTCCAAGGTGCTGTGAAACAGAGCCTAGCACGCTGTCTCGCTGATCCTGGCTTTCGGCAAGCAGGCGTGCCAGACCGCCGACATTCTGCACTCTGGCAGCCTAGTTGCCAGCTTTCGGCAGCTGCTGTCCTAGCAAGGAAGCTCAGGGAGTCAAAGCCAGTGCCGGGCGGCACCTTTCTGCTTTGCCCGCCTAAGCGGCGCCACGCTCCCTCGGATACTGTGTCCTTTCCCTCTGCACTGCGTCTGCCGAGGTGCTCTGTGCCTCTCGGAGCAGAAGGGCAAAGGACAATGTTTTCCACAGCAGGGTAGAAATGGCATTGCTAGCAGGAAAGCTAGATGCCTTGGAACTGTCCCCTTAGCCCTTGCCACTCACTTCAGGCTCGTACGCTGAGCAGAACAGCCTGCTGTTCTGAAGCTTCGCTGGCTGCCGTTCGTGCCCAGACGCCATTTCCTTCCCAAGGAGGCGAAGCGCCGTCTACTTCTCGCACCGAGCACGCTGCTCCTGGCTTTCGCTTCTGCCGCAACGAGCTCGCTACGAGCACTTTTCTTCTCAACCCTCTAGACCATTGCGTTCTGCTTTTCTTGCCTCGTGAATGGAGACGGAAAGCTTCTCGGCTACAATCTCGCCTAGAACAAGTGCGGCTACACATTAAGCTCGCCCGGAACGCCCTGCTGAAACTTGCCTTCTGGCACCACATTCGCGGGGCAGCCGTCTTTCTTCGGCCACCTGCCAAGTGGCCCCATATCGCCGCGCTCGTTGCACTCCGCTTGTCAGATTGGCTTCCCGTGGCGCTGATTTCAGCCTGGCCAAATACTAGCGCTGCGGAGAGCTGTCTCGCAGACAATCATGTTCCAGCATAGAAATTTGTCCTGCAATGTTCCCCCCTCTTTTCCCGCATTGTGTTGCTCTGATGAATGCCTTGAGCATGGAACGACTTAAGCCAGCAAGTATTCCTCGCCGGCCACCTCTCGCTGTGCAAGAGGTATGCCGTGGACCCTTGGAACGCTGCCAAGCAAAAAGCAGAGCAGTGACCATAAAAGCGAGGAGAGAGCATGCACGAAGCACACTAGTTCTGTCTAGTGCTTTCCGTGCAGAGAGGCGGCAAAGCTGAATGCCGTGCCAGAGCTTCACTTCTCGCTGGAGCACAGGAAGGCAAGAATGAAGAGGCAGAACACAGCCTTGGTTTCAGCAGCCTCCGGGACTGCAAAAGTTCAGCAATAGCTCTGTCAAAGCAGAACTCGGCTGAGAATGCTCTCGCAGCTTGGGAAAGTTAGGCGCAGCTGTTGACCAGCTCTGCCCGTGGCCACAGGCTGCTTCTTCCACCTTCACTGTGGCAGAGCTTTTGCGGAACAGAGACGGCATTCTTCAAGGGCGTGTTCTCCAAGGTGCTGTGAAACAGAGCCTAGCACGCTGTCTCGCTGATCCTGGCTTTCGGCAAGCAGGCGTGCCAGACCGCCGACATTCTGCACTCTGGCAGCCTAGTTGCCAGCTTTCGGCAGCTGCTGTCCTAGCAAGGAAGCTCAGGGAGTCAAAGCCAGTGCCGGGCGGCACCTTTCTGCTTTGCCCGCCTAAGCGGCGCCACGCTCCCTCGGATACTGTGTCCTTTCCCTCTGCACTGCGTCTGCCGAGGTGCTCTGTGCCTCTCGGAGCAGAAGGGCAAAGGACAAGGTTTTCCACAGCAGGGTAGAAATGGCATTGCTAGCAGGAAAGCTAGATGCCTTGGAACTGTCCCCTTAGCCCTTGCCACTCACTTCAGGCTCGTACGCTGAGCAGAACAGCCTGCTGTTCTGAAGCTTCGCTGGCTGCCGTTCGTGCCCAGACGCCATTTCCTTCCCAAGGAGGCGAAGCGCCGTCTACTTCTCGCACCGAGCACGCTGCTCCTGGCTTTCGCTTCTGCCGCAACGAGCTCGCTACGAGCACTTTTCTTCTCAACCCTCTAGACCATTGCGTTCTGCTTTTCTTGCCTCGTGAATGGAGACGGAAAGCTTCTCGGCTACAATCTCGCCTAGAACAAGTGCGGCTACACATTAAGCTCGCACGGAACGCCCTGCTGAAACTTGCCTTCTGGCACCACATTCGCGGGGCAGCCGTCTTTCTTCGGCCACCTGCCATGTGGCCCCATATCGCCGCGCTCGTTGCACTCCGCTTGTCAGAATGGCTTCCCGTGGCGCTGATTTCAGCCTGGCCAAATACTAGCGCTGCGGAGAGCTGTCTCGCAGACAATCATGTTCCAGCATAGAAATTTGTCCTGCAATGTTCCCCCCTCTTTTCCCGCATTGTGTTGCTCTGATGAATGCCTTGAGCATGGAACGACTTAAGCCAGCAAGTATTCCTCGCCGGCCACCTCTCGCTGTGCAAGAGGTATGCCGTGGACCCTTGGAACGCTGCCAAGCAAAAAGCAGAGCAGTGACCATAAAAGCGAGGAGAGAGCATGCACGAAGCACACTAGTTCTGTCTAGTGCTTTCCGTGCAGAGAGGCGGCAAAGCTGAATGCCGTGCCAGAGCTTCACTTCTCGCTGAGCACAGGAAGGCAAGAATGAAGAGGCAGAACACAGCCTTGGTTTCAGCAGCCTCCGGGACTGCAAAAGTTCAGCAATAGCTCTGTCAAAGCAGAACTCGGCTGAGAATGCTCTCGCAGCTTGGGAAAGTTAGGCGCAGCTGTTGACCAGCTCTGCCCGTGGCCACAGGCTGCTTCTTCCACCTTCACTGTGGCAGAGCTTTTGCGGAACAGAGACGGCATTCTTCAAGGGCGTGTTCTCCAAGGTGCTGTGAAACAGAGCCTAGCACGCTGTCTCGCTGATCCTGGCTTTCGGCAAGCAGGCGTGCCAGACCGCCTACATTCTGCACTCTGGCAGCCTAGTTGCCAGCTTTCGGCAGCTGCTGTCCTAGCAAGGAAGCTCAGGGAGTCAAAGCCAGTGCCGGGCGGCACCTTTCTGCTTTTCCCGCCTAAGCGGCGCCACGCTCCCTCGGATACTGTGTCCTTTCCCTCTGCACTGCGTCTGCCGAGGTGCTCTGTGCCTCTCGGAGCAGAAGGGCAAAGGACAATGTTTTCCACAGCAGGGTAGAAATGGCATTGCTAGCAGGAAAGCTAGATGCCTTGGAACTGTCCCCTTAGCCCTTGCCACTCACTTCAGGCTCGTACGCTGAGCAGAACAGCCTGCTGTTCTGAAGCTTCGCTGGCTGCCGTTCGTGCCCAGACGCCATTTCCTTCCCAAGGAGGCGAAGCGCCGTCTACTTCTCGCACCGAGCACGCTGCTCCTGGCTTTCGCTTCTGCCGCAACGAGCTCGCTACGAGCACTTTTCTTCTCAACCCTCTAGACCATTGCGTTCTGCTTTTCTTGCCTCGTGAATGGAGACGGAAAGCTTCTCGGCTACAATCTCGCCTAGAACAAGTGCGGCTACACATTAAGCTCGCCCGGAACGCCCTGCTGAAACTTGCCTTCTGGCACCACATTCGCGGGGCAGCCGTCTTTCTTCGGCCACCTGCCAAGTGGCCCCATATCGCCGCGCTCGTTGCACTCCGCTTGTCAGATTGGCTTCCCGTGGCGCTGATTTCAGCCTGGCCAAATACTAGCGCTGCGGAGAGCTGTCTCGCAGACAATCATGTTCCAGCATAGAAATTTGTCCTGCAATGTTCCCCCCTCTTTTCCCGCATTGTGTTGCTCTGATGAATGCCTTGAGCATGGAACGACTTAAGCCAGCAAGTATTCCTCGCCGGCCACCTCTCGCTGTGCAAGAGGTATGCCGTGGACCCTTTGAACGCTGCCAAGCAAAAAGCAGAGCAGTGACCATAAAAGCGAGGAGAGAGCATGCACGAAGCACACTAGTTCTGTCTAGTGCTTTCCGTGCAGAGAGGCGGCAAAGCTGAATGCCGTGCCAGAGCTTCACTTCTCGCTGGAGCACAGGAATGCAATAATGAAGAGGCAGAACACAGCCTTGGTTTCAGCAGCCTCCGGGACTGCAAAAGTTCAGCAATAGCTCTGTCAAAGCAGAACTCGGCTGAGAATGCTCTCGCAGCTTGGGAAAGTTAGGCGCAGCTGTTGACCAGCTCTGCCCGTGGCCACAGGCTGCTTCTTCCACCTTCACTGTGGCAGAGCTTTTGCGGAACAGAGACGGCATTCTTCAAGGGCGTGTTCTCCAAGGTGCTGTGAAACAGAGCCTAGCACGCTGTCTCGCTGATCCTGGCTTTCGGCAAGCAGGCGTGCAGGACCGCCTACATTCTGCACTCTGGCAGCCTAGTTGCCAGCTTTAGGCAGCTGCTGTCCTAGCAAGGAAGCTCAGGGAGTCAAAGCCAGTGCCGGGCGGCACCTTTCTGCTTTGCCCGCCTAAGCGGCGCCACGCTCCCTCGGATACTGTGTCCTTTCCCTCTGCACTGCGTCTGCCGAGGTGCTCTGTGCCTCTCGGAGCAGAAGGGCAAAGGACAATGTTTTCCACAGCAGGGTAGAAATGGCATTGCTAGCAGGAAAGCTAGATGCCTTGGAACTGTCCCCTTAGCCCTTGCCACTCACTTCAGGCTCGTACGCTGAGCAGAACAGCCTGCTGTTCTGAAGCTTCGCTGGCTGCCGTTCGTGCCCAGACGCCATTTCCTTCCCAAGGAGGCGAAGCGCCGTCTACTTCTCGCACCGAGCACGCTGCTCCTGGCTTTCGCTTCTGCCGCAACGAGCTCGCTACGAGCACTTTTCTTCTCAACCCTCTAGACCATTGCGTTCTGCTTTTCTTGTCTCGTGAATGGAGACGGAAAGCTTCTCGGCTACAATCTCGCCTAGAACAAGTGCGGCTACACATTAAGCTCGCCCGGAACGCCCTGCTGAAACTTGCCTTCTGGCACCCCATTCGCGGGGCAGCCGTCTTTCTTCGGCCACCTGCCAAGTGGCCCCATATCGCCGCGCTCGTTGCACTCCGCTTGTCAGATTGGCTTCCCGTGGCGCTGATTTCAGCCTGGCCAAATACTAGCGCTGCGGAGAGCTGTCTCGCAGACAATCATGTTCCAGCATAGAAATTTGTCCTGCAATGTTCCCCCCTCTTTTCCCGCATTGTGTTGCTCTGATGAATGCCTTGAGCATGGAACGACTTAAGCCAGCAAGTATTCCTCGCCGGCCACCTCTCTCTGTGCAAGAGGTATGCCGTGGACCCTTGGAACGCTGCCAAGCAAAAAGCAGAGCAGTGACCATAAAAGCGAGGAGAGAGCATGCACGAAGCACACTAGTTCTGTCTAGTGCTTTCCGTGCAGAGAGGCGGCAAAGCTGAATGCCGTGCCAGAGCTTCACTTCTCGCTGGAGCACAGGAAGGCAAGAATGAAGAGGCAGAACACAGCCTTGGTTTCAGCAGCCTCCGGGGCTGCAAAAGTTCAGCAATAGCTCTGTCAAAGCAGAACTCGGCTGAGAATGCTCTCGCAGCTTGGGAAAGTTAGGCGCAGCTGTTGACCAGCTCTGCCCGTGGCCACAGGCTGCTTCTTCCACCTTCACTGTGGCAGAGCTTTTGCGGAACAGAGACGGCATTCTTCAAGGGCGTGTTCTCCAAGGTGCTGTGAAACAGAGCCTAGCACGCTGTCTCGCTGATCCTGGCTTTCGGCAAGCAGGCGTGCCAGACCGCCGACATTCTGCACTCTGGCAGCCTAGTTGCCAGCTTTCGGCAGCTGCTGTCCTAGCAAGGAAGCTCAGGGAGTCAAAGCCAGTGCCGGGCGGCACCTTTCTGCTTTGCCCGCCTAAGCGGCGCCACGCTCCCTCGGATACTGTGTCCTTTCCCTCTGCACTGCGTCTGCCGAGGTGCTCTGTGCCTCTCGGAGCAGAAGGGCAAAGGACAATGTTTTCCACAGCAGGGTAGAAATGGCATTGCTAGCAGGAAAGCTAGATGCCTTGGAACTGTCCCCTTAGCCCTTGCCACTCACTTCAGGCTCGTACGCTGAGCAGAACAGCCTGCTGTTCTGAAGCTTCGCTGGCTGCCGTTCGTGCCCAGACGCCATTTCCTTCCCAAGGAGGCGAAGCGCCGTCTACTTCTCGCACCGAGCACGCTGCTCCTGGCTTTCGCTTCTGCCGCAACGAGCTCGCTACGAGCACTTTTCTTCTCAACCCTCTAGACCATTGCGTTCTGCTTTTCTTGCCTCGTGAATGGAGACGGAAAGCTTCTCGGCTACAATCTCGCCTAGAACAAGTGCGGCTACACATTATCTCGCACGGAACGCCCTGCTGAAACTTGCCTTCTGGCACCACATTCGCGGGGCAGCCGTCTTTCTTCGGCCACCTGCCATGTGGCCCCATATCGCCGCGCTCGTTGCACTCCGCTTGTCAGAATGGCTTCCCGTGGCGCTGATTTCAGCCTGGCCAAATACTAGCGCTGCGGAGAGCTGTCTCGCAGACAATCATGTTCCAGCATAGAAATTTGTCCTGCAATGTTCCCCCCTCTTTTCCCGCATTGTGTTGCTCTGATGAATGCCTTGAGCATGGAACGACTTAAGCCAGCAAGTATTCCTCGCCGGCCACCTCTCGCTGTGCAAGAGGTATGCCGTGGACCCTTTGAACGCTGCCAAGCAAAAAGCAGAGCAGTGACCATAAAAGCGAGGAGAGAGCATGCACGAAGCACACTAGTTCTGTCTAGTGCTTTCCGTGCAGAGAGGCGGCAAAGCTGAATGCCGTGCCAGAGCTTCACTTCTCGCTGAGCACAGGAAGGCAAGAATGAAGAGGCAGAACACAGCCTTGGTTTCAGCAGCCTCCGGGACTGCAAAAGTTCAGCAATAGCTCTGTCAAAGCAGAACTCGGCTGAGAATGCTCTCGCAGCTTGGGAAAGTTAGGCGCAGCTGTTGACCAGCTCTGCCCGTGGCCACAGGCTGCTTCTTCCACCTTCACTGTGGCAGAGCTTTTGCGGAACAGAGACGGCATTCTTCAAGGGCGTGTTCTCCAAGGTGCTGTGAAACAGAGCCTAGCACGCTGTCTCGCTGATCCTGGCTTTCGGCAAGCAGGCGTGCCAGACCGCCTACATTCTGCACTCTGGCAGCCTAGTTGCCAGCTTTCGGCAGCTGCTGTCCTAGCAAGGAAGCTCAGGGAGTCAAAGCCAGTGCCGGGCGGCACCTTTCTGCTTTTCCCGCCTAAGCGGCGCCACGCTCCCTCGGATACTGTGTCCTTTCCCTCTGCACTGCGTCTGCCGAGGTGCTCTGTGCCTCTCGGAGCAGAAGGGCAAAGGACAATGTTTTCCACAGCAGGGTAGAAATGGCATTGCTAGCAGGAAAGCTAGATGCCTTGGAACTGTCCCCTTAGCCCTTGCCACTCACTTCAGGCTCGTACGCTGAGCAGAACAGCCTGCTGTTCTGAAGCTTCGCTGGCTGCCGTTCGTGCCCAGACGCCATTTCCTTCCCAAGGAGGCGAAGCGCCGTCTACTTCTCGCACCGAGCACGCTGCTCCTGGCTTTCGCTTCTGCCGCAACGAGCTCGCTACGAGCACTTTTCTTCTCAACCCTCTAGACCATTGCGTTCTGCTTTTCTTGCCTCGTGAATGGAGACGGAAAGCTTCTCGGCTACAATCTCGCCTAGAACAAGTGCGGCTACACATTAAGCTCGCCCGGAACGCCCTGCTGAAACTTGCCTTCTGGCACCACATTCGCGGGGCAGCCGTCTTTCTTCGGCCACCTGCCAAGTGGCCCCATATCGCCGCGCTCGTTGCACTCCGCTTGTCAGATTGGCTTCCCGTGGCGCTGATTTCAGCCTGGCCAAATACTAGCGCTGCGGAGAGCTGTCTCGCAGACAATCATGTTCCAGCATAGAAATTTGTCCTGCAATGTTCCCCCCTCTTTTCCCGCATTGTGTTGCTCTGATGAATGCCTTGAGCATGGAACGACTTAAGCCAGCAAGTATTCCTCGCCGGCCACCTCTCGCTGTGCAAGAGGTATGCCGTGGACCCTTGGAACGCTGCCAAGCAAAAAGCAGAGCAGTGACCATAAAAGCGAGGAGAGAGCATGCACGAAGCACACTAGTTCTGTCTAGTGCTTTCCGTGCAGAGAGGCGGCAAAGCTGAATGCCGTGCCAGAGCTTCACTTCTCGCTGGAGCACAGGAAGGCAAGAATGAAGAGGCAGAACACAGCCTTGGTTTCAGCAGCCTCCGGGACTGCAAAAGTTCAGCAATAGCTCTGTCAAAGCAGAACTCGGCTGAGAATGCTCTCGCAGCTTGGGAAAGTTAGGCGCAGCTGTTGACCAGCTCTGCCCGTGGCCACAGGCTGCTTCTTCCACCTTCACTGTGGCAGAGCTTTTGCGGAACAGAGACGGCATTCTTCAAGGGCGTGTTCTCCAAGGTGCTGTGAAACAGAGCCTAGCACGCTGTCTCGCTGATCCTGGCTTTCGGCAAGCAGGCGTGCCAGACCGCCGACATTCTGCACTCTGGCAGCCTAGTTGCCAGCTTTCGGCAGCTGCTGTCCTAGCAAGGAAGCTCAGGGAGTCAAAGCCAGTGCCGGGCGGCACCTTTCTGCTTTGCCCGCCTAAGCGGCGCCACGCTCCCTCGGATACTGTGTCCTTTCCCTCTGCACTGCGTCTGCCGAGGTGCTCTGTGCCTCTCGGAGCAGAAGGGCAAAGGACAATGTTTTCCACAGCAGGGTAGAAATGGCATTGCTAGCAGGAAAGCTAGATGCCTTGGAACTGTCCCCTTAGCCCTTGCCACTCACTTCAGGCTCGTACGCTGAGCAGAACAGCCTGCTGTTCTGAAGCTTCGCTGGCTGCCGTTCGTGCCCAGACGCCATTTCCTTCCCAAGGAGGCGAAGCGCCGTCTACTTCTCGCAGCGAGCACGCTGCTCCTGGCTTTCGCTTCTGCCGCAACGAGCTCGCTACGAGCACTTTTCTTCTCAACCCTCTAGACCATTGCGTTCTGCTTTTCTTGTCTCGTGAATGGAGACGGAAAGCTTCTCGGCTACAATCTCGCCTAGAACAAGTGCGGCTACACATTAAGCTCGCCCGGAACGCCCTGCTGAAACTTGCCTTCTGGCACCACATTCGCGGGGCAGCCGTCTTTCTTCGGCCACCTGCCAAGTGGCCCCATATCGCCGCGCTCGTTGCACTCCGCTTGTCAGATTGGCTTCCCGTGGCGCTGATTTCAGCCTGGCCAAATACTAGCGCTGCGGAGAGCTGTCTCGCAGACAATCATGTTCCAGCATAGAAATTTGTCCTGCAATGTTCCCCCCTCTTTTCCCGCATTGTGTTGCTCTGATGAATGCCTTGAGCATGGAACGACTTAAGCCAGCAAGTATTCCTCGCCGGCCACCTCTCGCTGTGCAAGAGGTATGCCGTGGACCCTTGGAACGCTGCCAAGCAAAAAGCAGAGCAGTGACCATAAAAGCGAGGAGAGAGCATGCACGAAGCACACTAGTTCTGTCTAGTGCTTTCCGTGCAGAGAGGCGGCAAAGCTGAATGCCGTGCCAGAGCTTCACTTCTCGCTGGAGCACAGGAATGCAATAATGAAGAGGCAGAACACAGCCTTGGTTTCAGCAGCCTCCGGGACTGCAAAAGTTCAGCAATAGCTCTGTCAAAGCAGAACTCGGCTGAGAATGCTCTCGCAGCTTGGGAAAGTTAGGCGCAGCTGTTGACCAGCTCTGCCCGTGGCCACAGGCTGCTTCTTCCACCTTCACTGTGGCAGAGCTTTTGCGGAACAGAGACGGCATTCTTCAAGGGCGTGTTCTCCAAGGTGCTGTGAAACAGAGCCTAGCACGCTGTCTCGCTGATCCTGGCTTTCGGCAAGCAGGCGTGCCAGACCGCCGACATTCTGCACTCTGGCAGCCTAGTTGCCAGCTTTCGGCAGCTGCTGTCCTAGCAAGGAAGCTCAGGGAGTCAAAGCCAGTGCCGGGCGGCACCTTTCTGCTTTGCCCGCCTAAGCGGCGCCACGCTCCCTCGGATACTGTGTCCTTTCCCTCTGCACTGCGTCTGCCGAGGTGCTCTGTGCCTCTCGGAGCAGAAGGGCAAAGGACAATGTTTTCCACAGCAGGGTAGAAATGGCATTGCTAGCAGGAAAGCTAGATGCCTTGGAACTGTCCCCTTAGCCCTTGCCACTCACTTCAGGCTCGTACGCTGAGCAGAACAGCCTGCTGTTCTGAAGCTTCGCTGGCTGCCGTTCGTGCCCAGACGCCATTTCCTTCCCAAGGAGGCGAAGCGCCGTCTACTTCTCGCACCGAGCACGCTGCTCCTGGCTTTCGCTTCTGCCGCAACGAGCTCGCTACGAGCACTTTTCTTCTCAACCCTCTAGACCATTGCGTTCTGCTTTTCTTGCCTCGTGAATGGAGACGGAAAGCTTCTCGGCTACAATCTCGCCTAGAACAAGTGCGGCTACACATTAAGCTCGCACGGAACGCCCTGCTGAAACTTGCCTTCTGGCACCACATTCGCGGGGCAGCCGTCTTTCTTCGGCCACCTGCCATGTGGCCCCATATCGCCGCGCTCGTTGCACTCCGCTTGTCAGAATGGCTTCCCGTGGCGCTGATTTCAGCCTGGCCAAATACTAGCGCTGCGGAGAGCTGTCTCGCAGACAATCATGTTCCAGCATAGAAATTTGTCCTGCAATATTCCCCCCTCTTTTCCCGCATTGTGTTGCTCTGATGAATGCCTTGAGCATGGAACGACTTAAGCCAGCAAGTATTCCTCGCCGGCCACCTCTCGCTGTGCAAGAGGTATGCCGTGGACCCTTTGAACGCTGCCAAGCAAAAAGCAGAGCAGTGACCATAAAAGCGAGGAGAGAGCATGCACGAAGCACACTAGTTCTGTCTAGTGCTTTCCGTGCAGAGAGGCGGCAAAGCTGAATGCCGTGCCAGAGCTTCACTTCTCGCTGAGCACAGGAAGGCAAGAATGAAGAGGCAGAACACAGCCTTGGTTTCAGCAGCCTCCGGGACTGCAAAAGTTCAGCAATAGCTCTGTCAAAGCAGAACTCGGCTGAGAATGCTCTCGCAGCTTGGGAAAGTTAGGCGCAGCTGTTGACCAGCTCTGCCCGTGGCCACAGGCTGCTTCTTCCACCTTCACTGTGGCAGAGCTTTTGCGGAACAGAGACGGCATTCTTCAAGGGCGTGTTCTCCAAGGTGCTGTGAAACAGAGCCTAGCACGCTGTCTCGCTGATCCTGGCTTTCGGCAAGCAGGCGTGCCAGACCGCCTACATTCTGCACTCTGGCAGCCTAGTTGCCAGCTTTCGGCAGCTGCTGTCCTAGCAAGGAAGCTCAGGGAGTCAAAGCCAGTGCCGGGCGGCACCTTTCTGCTTTTCCCGCCTAAGCGGCGCCACGCTCCCTCGGATACTGTGTCCTTTCCCTCTGCACTGCGTCTGCCGAGGTGCTCTGTGCCTCTCGGAGCAGAAGGGCAAAGGACAATGTTTTCCACAGCAGGGTAGAAATGGCATTGCTAGCAGGAAAGCTAGATGCCTTGGAACTGTCCCCTTAGCCCTTGCCACTCACTTCAGGCTCGTACGCTGAGCAGAACAGCCTGCTGTTCTGAAGCTTCGCTGGCTGCCGTTCGTGCCCAGACGCCATTTCCTTCCCAAGGAGGCGAAGCGCCGTCTACTTCTCGCACCGAGCACGCTGCTCCTGGCTTTCGCTTCTGCCGCAACGAGCTCGCTACGAGCACTTTTCTTCTCAACCCTCTAGACCATTGCGTTCTGCTTTTCTTGCCTCGTGAATGGAGACGGAAAGCTTCTCGGCTACAATCTCGCCTAGAACAAGTGCGGCTACACATTAAGCTCGCCCGGAACGCCCTGCTGAAACTTGCCTTCTGGCACCACATTCGCGGGGCAGCCGTCTTTCTTCGGCCACCTGCCAAGTGGCCCCATATCGCCGCGCTCGTTGCACTCCGCTTGTCAGATTGGCTTCCCGTGGCGCTGATTTCAGCCTGGCCAAATACTAGCGCTGCGGAGAGCTGTCTCGCAGACAATCATGTTCCAGCATAGAAATTTGTCCTGCAATGTTCCCCCCTCTTTTCCCGCATTGTGTTGCTCTGATGAATGCCTTGAGCATGGAACGACTTAAGCCAGCAAGTATTCCTCGCCGGCCACCTCTCGCTGTGCAAGAGGTATGCCGTGGACCCTTTGAACGCTGCCAAGCAAAAAGCAGAGCAGTGACCATAAAAGCGAGGAGAGAGCATGCACGAAGCACACTAGTTCTGTCTAGTGCTTTCCGTGCAGAGAGGCGGCAAAGCTGAATGCCGTGCCAGAGCTTCACTTCTCGCTGGAGCACAGGAATGCAATAATGAAGAGGCAGAACACAGCCTTGGTTTCAGCAGCCTCCGGGACTGCAAAAGTTCAGCAATAGCTCTGTCAAAGCAGAACTCGGCTGAGAATGCTCTCGCAGCTTGGGAAAGTTAGGCGCAGCTGTTGACCAGCTCTGCCCGTGGCCACAGGCTGCTTCTTCCACCTTCACTGTGGCAGAGCTTTTGCGGAACAGAGACGGCATTCTTCAAGGGCGTGTTCTCCAAGGTGCTGTGAAACAGAGCCTAGCACGCTGTCTCGCTGATCCTGGCTTTCGGCAAGCAGGCGTGCAGGACCGCCTACATTCTGCACTCTGGCAGCCTAGTTGCCAGCTTTAGGCAGCTGCTGTCCTAGCAAGGAAGCTCAGGGAGTCAAAGCCAGTGCCGGGCGGCACCTTTCTGCTTTGCCCGCCTAAGCGGCGCCACGCTCCCTCGGATACTGTGTCCTTTCCCTCTGCACTGCGTCTGCCGAGGTGCTCTGTGCCTCTCGGAGCAGAAGGGCAAAGGACAATGTTTTCCACAGCAGGGTAGAAATGGCATTGCTAGCAGGAAAGCTAGATGCCTTGGAACTGTCCCCTTAGCCCTTGCCACTCACTTCAGGCTCGTACGCTGAGCAGAACAGCCTGCTGTTCTGAAGCTTCGCTGGCTGCCGTTCGTGCCCAGACGCCATTTCCTTCCCAAGGAGGCGAAGCGCCGTCTACTTCTCGCACCGAGCACGCTGCTCCTGGCTTTCGCTTCTGCCGCAACGAGCTCGCTACGAGCACTTTTCTTCTCAACCCTCTAGACCATTGCGTTCTGCTTTTCTTGTCTCGTGAATGGAGACGGAAAGCTTCTCGGCTACAATCTCGCCTAGAACAAGTGCGGCTACACATTAAGCTCGCCCGGAACGCCCTGCTGAAACTTGCCTTCTGGCACCCCATTCGCGGGGCAGCCGTCTTTCTTCGGCCACCTGCCAAGTGGCCCCATATCGCCGCGCTCGTTGCACTCCGCTTGTCAGATTGGCTTCCCGTGGCGCTGATTTCAGCCTGGCCAAATACTAGCGCTGCGGAGAGCTGTCTCGCAGACAATCATGTTCCAGCATAGAAATTTGTCCTGCAATGTTCCCCCCTCTTTTCCCGCATTGTGTTGCTCTGATGAATGCCTTGAGCATGGAACGACTTAAGCCAGCAAGTATTCCTCGCCGGCCACCTCTCTCTGTGCAAGAGGTATGCCGTGGACCCTTGGAACGCTGCCAAGCAAAAAGCAGAGCAGTGACCATAAAAGCGAGGAGAGAGCATGCACGAAGCACACTAGTTCTGTCTAGTGCTTTCCGTGCAGAGAGGCGGCAAAGCTGAATGCCGTGCCAGAGCTTCACTTCTCGCTGGAGCACAGGAAGGCAAGAATGAAGAGGCAGAACACAGCCTTGGTTTCAGCAGCCTCCGGGGCTGCAAAAGTTCAGCAATAGCTCTGTCAAAGCAGAACTCGGCTGAGAATGCTCTCGCAGCTTGGGAAAGTTAGGCGCAGCTGTTGACCAGCTCTGCCCGTGGCCACAGGCTGCTTCTTCCACCTTCACTGTGGCAGAGCTTTTGCGGAACAGAGACGGCATTCTTCAAGGGCGTGTTCTCCAAGGTGCTGTGAAACAGAGCCTAGCACGCTGTCTCGCTGATCCTGGCTTTCGGCAAGCAGGCGTGCCAGACCGCCGACATTCTGCACTCTGGCAGCCTAGTTGCCAGCTTTCGGCAGCTGCTGTCCTTGCAAGGAAGCTCAGGGAGTCAAAGCCAGTGCCGGGCGGCACCTTTCTGCTTTGCCCGCCTAAGCGGCGCCACGCTCCCTCGGATACTGTGTCCTTTCCCTCTGCACTGCGTCTGCCGAGGTGCTCTGTGCCTCTCGGAGCAGAAGGGCAAAGGACAAGGTTTTCCACAGCAGGGTAGAAATGGCATTGCTAGCAGGAAAGCTAGATGCCTTGGAACTGTCCCCTTAGCCCTTGCCACTCACTTCAGGCTCGTACGCTGAGCAGAACAGCCTGCTGTTCTGAAGCTTCGCTGGCTGCCGTTCGTGCCCAGACGCCATTTCCTTCCCAAGGAGGCGAAGCGCCGTCTACTTCTCGCACCGAGCACGCTGCTCCTGGCTTTCGCTTCTGCCGCAACGAGCTCGCTACGAGCACTTTTCTTCTCAACCCTCTAGACCATTGCGTTCTGCTTTTCTTGCCTCGTGAATGGAGACGGAAAGCTTCTCGGCTACAATCTCGCCTAGAACAAGTGCGGCTACACATTAAGCTCGCCCGGAACGCCCTGCTGAAACTTGCCTTCTGGCACCACATTCGCGGGGCAGCCGTCTTTCTTCGGCCACCTGCCAAGTGGCCCCATATCGCCGCGCTCGTTGCACTCCGCTTGTCAGATTGGCTTCCCGTGGCGCTGATTTCAGCCTGGCCAAATACTAGCGCTGCGGAGAGCTGTCTCGCAGACAATCATGTTCCAGCATAGAAATTTGTCCTGCAATGTTCCCCCCCCTTTTCCCGCATGGTGTTGCTCTGATGAATGCCTTGAGCATGGAACGACTTAAGCCAGCAAGTATTCCTCGCCGGCCACCTCTCGCTGTGCAAGAGGTATGCCGTGGACCCTTTGAACGCTGCCAAGCAAAAAGCAGAGCAGTGACCATAAAAGCGAGGAGAGAGCATGCACGAAGCACACTAGTTCTGTCTAGTGCTTTCCGTGCAGAGAGGCGGCAAAGCTGAATGCCGTGCCAGAGCTTCACTTCTCGCTGGAGCACAGGAAGGCAAGAATGAAGAGGCAGAACACAGCCTTGGTTTCAGCAGCCTCCGGGACTGCAAAAGTTCAGCAATAGCTCTGTCAAAGCAGAACTCGGCTGAGAATGCTCTCGCAGCTTGGGAAAGTTAGGCGCAGCTGTTGACCAGCTCTGCCCGTGGCCACAGGCTGCTTCTTCCACCTTCACTGTGGCAGAGCTTTTGCGGAACAGAGACGGCATTCTTCAAGGGCGTGTTCTCCAAGGTGCTGTGAAACAGAGCCTAGCACGCTGTCTCGCTGATCCTGGCTTTCGGCAAGCAGGCGTGCCAGACCGCCGACATTCTGCACTCTGGCAGCCTAGTTGCCAGCTTTCGGCAGCTGCTGTCCTAGCAAGGAAGCTCAGGGAGTCAAAGCCAGTGCCGGGCGGCACCTTTCTGCTTTGCCCGCCTAAGCGGCGCCACGCTCCCTCGGATACTGTGTCCTTTCCCTCTGCACTGCGTCTGCCGAGGTGCTCTCTGCCTCTCGGAGCAGAAGGGCAAAGGACAATGTTTTCCACAGCAGGGTAGAAATGGCATTGCTAGCAGGAAAGCTAGATGCCTTGGAACTGTCCCCTTAGCCCTTGCCACTCACTTCAGGCTCGTACGCTGAGCAGAACAGCCTGCTGTTCTGAAGCTTCGCTGGCTGCCGTTCGTGCCCAGACGCCATTTCCTTCCCAAGGAGGCGAAGCGCCGTCTACTTCTCGCACCGAGCACGCTGCTCCTGGCTTTCGCTTCTGCCGCAACGAGCTCGCTACGAGCACTTTTCTTCTCAACCCTCTAGACCATTGCGTTCTGCTTTTCTTGCCTCGTGAATGGAGACGGAAAGCTTCTCGGCTACAATCTCGCCTAGAACAAGTGCGGCTACACATTATCTCGCACGGAACGCCCTGCTGAAACTTGCCTTCTGGCACCACATTCGCGGGGCAGCCGTCTTTCTTCGGCCACCTGCCTGTGGCCCCATATCGCCGCGCTCGTTGCACTCCGCTTGTCAGAATGGCTTCCCGTGGCGCTGATTTCAGCCTGGCCAAATACTAGCGCTGCGGAGAGCTGTCTCGCAGACAATCATGTTCCAGCATAGAAATTTGTCCTGCAATGTTCCCCCCTCTTTTCCCGCATTGTGTTGCTCTGATGAATGCCTTGAGCATGGAACGACTTAAGCCAGCAAGTATTCCTCGCCGGCCACCTCTCGCTGTGCAAGAGGTATGCCGTGGACCCTTGGAACGCTGCCAAGCAAAAAGCAGAGCAGTGACCATAAAAGCGAGGAGAGAGCATGCACGAAGCACACTAGTTCTGTCTAGTGCTTTCCGTGCAGAGAGGCGGCAAAGCTGAATGCCGTGCCAGAGCTTCACTTCTCGCTGGAGCACAGGAAGGCAAGAATGAAGAGGCAGAACACAGCCTTGGTTTCAGCAGCCTCCGGGACTGCAAAAGTTCAGCAATAGCTCTGTCAAAGCAGAACTCGGCTGAGAATGCTCTCGCAGCTTGGGAAAGTTAGGCGCAGCTGTTGACCAGCTCTGCCCGTGGCCACAGGCTGCTTCTTCCACCTTCACTGTGGCAGAGCTTTTGCGGAACAGAGACGGCATTCTTCAAGGGCGTGTTCTCCAAGGTGCTGTGAAACAGAGCCTAGCACGCTGTCTCGCTGATCCTGGCTTTCGGCAAGCAGGCGTGCCAGACCGCCGACATTCTGCACTCTGGCAGCCTAGTTGCCAGCTTTCGGCAGCTGCTGTCCTAGCAAGGAAGCTCAGGGAGTCAAAGCCAGTGCCGGGCGGCACCTTTCTGCTTTGCCCGCCTAAGCGGCGCCACGCTCCCTCGGATACTGTGTCCTTTCCCTCTGCACTGCGTCTGCCGAGGTGCTCTGTGCCTCTCGGAGCAGAAGGGCAAAGGACAATGTTTTCCACAGCAGGGTAGAAATGGCATTGCTAGCAGGAAAGCTAGATGCCTTGGAACTGTCCCCTTAGCCCTTGCCACTCACTTCAGGCTCGTACGCTGAGCAGAACAGCCTGCTGTTCTGAAGCTTCGCTGGCTGCCGTTCGTGCCCAGACGCCATTTCCTTCCCAAGGAGGCGAAGCGCCGTCTACTTCTCGCACCGAGCACGCTGCTCCTGGCTTTCGCTTCTGCCGCAACGAGCTCGCTACGAGCACTTTTCTTCTCAACCCTCTAGACCATTGCGTTCTGCTTTTCTTGTCTCGTGAATGGAGACGGAAAGCTTCTCGGCTACAATCTCGCCTAGAACAAGTGCGGCTACACATTAAGCTCGCCCGGAACGCCCTGCTGAAACTTGCCTTCTGGCACCACATTCGCGGGGCAGCCGTCTTTCTTCGGCCACCTGCCAAGTGGCCCCATATCGCCGCGCTCGTTGCACTCCGCTTGTCAGATTGGCTTCCCGTGGCGCTGATTTCAGCCTGGCCAAATACTAGCGCTGCGGAGAGCTGTCTCGCAGACAATCATGTTCCAGCATAGAAATTTGTCCTGCAATGTTCCCCCCTCTTTTCCCGCATTGTGTTGCTCTGATGAATGCCTTGAGCATGGAACGACTTAAGCCAGCAAGTATTCCTCGCCGGCCACCTCTCGCTGTGCAAGAGGTATGCCGTGGACCCTTGGAACGCTGCCAAGCAAAAAGCAGAGCAGTGACCATAAAAGCGAGGAGAGAGCATGCACGAAGCACACTAGTTCTGTCTAGTGCTTTCCGTGCAGAGAGGCGGCAAAGCTGAATGCCGTGCCAGAGCTTCACTTCTCGCTGGAGCACAGGAAGGCAAGAATGAAGAGGCAGAACACAGCCTTGGTTTCAGCAGCCTCCGGGACTGCAAAAGTTCAGCAATAGCTCTGTCAAAGCAGAACTCGGCTGAGAATGCTCTCGCAGCTTGGGAAAGTTAGGCGCAGCTGTTGACCAGCTCTGCCCGTGGCCACAGGCTGCTTCTTCCACCTTCACTGTGGCAGAGCTTTTGCGGAACAGAGACGGCATTCTTCAAGGGCGTGTTCTCCAAGGTGCTGTGAAACAGAGCCTAGCACGCTGTCTCGCTGATCCTGGCTTTCGGCAAGCAGGCGTGCCAGACCGCCGACATTCTGCACTCTGGCAGCCTAGTTGCCAGCTTTCGGCAGCTGCTGTCCTAGCAAGGAAGCTCAGGGAGTCAAAGCCAGTGCCGGGCGGCACCTTTCTGCTTTGCCCGCCTAAGCGGCGCCACGCTCCCTCGGATACTGTGTCCTTTCCCTCTGCACTGCGTCTGCCGAGGTGCTCTGTGCCTCTCGGAGCAGAAGGGCAAAGGACAATGTTTTCCACAGCAGGGTAGAAATGGCATTGCTAGCAGGAAAGCTAGATGCCTTGGAACTGTCCCCTTAGCCCTTGCCACTCACTTCAGGCTCGTACGCTGAGCAGAACAGCCTGCTGTTCTGAAGCTTCGCTGGCTGCCGTTCGTGCCCAGACGCGATTTCCTTCCCAAGGAGGCGAAGCGCCGTCTACTTCTCGCACCGAGCACGCTGCTCCTGGCTTTCGCTTCTGCCGCAACGAGCTCGCTACGAGCACTTTTCTTCTCAACCCTCTAGACCATTGCGTTCTGCTTTTCTTGTCTCGTGAATGGAGACGGAAAGCTTCTCGGCTACAATCTCGCCTAGAACAACTGCGGCTACACATTAAGCTCGCCCGGAACGCCCTGCTGAAACTTGCCTTCTGGCACCAACTTGCCTCCATTGCGTCACAATGGTTCCTTTCTTCGCTTAACCCCTGTGGTGCCACAATGCATCCCATGCCCTTATAGACCGCTTGATGTCACAATGGACCATTTGATTCTTGGCCTATATGGTGTCATAATATTTCCATGTGTTTATTGGGAACCATGCTTTCACAATCCATCCCTGGCCCTTTTACTCCCCTTGGCGTCACAAAAGGATCAGTAGAATATTAGCCCCCACTGGGTCACAATGGTTCCTTGCTTCTCTTAACCCCTGTGGTGTCACAATGCATCCCATGCCCTTTTAGACCACTTGGTGTCACAATGGAACATTTGATTCTTGGCCTCTATGGTGTCATAATATTTCCATGTTTTTATTGGGAACCATGCTTTCACAAGCCATTCCTGGCCCTTTCACATCCCCTTGTGAAAAGGGATCATTACATTGTTAGCCTCCATTGAGTCACAATGGTTCCTAGCTTTGCTTAATGCCTGTGGTGCCACAATGCAACCCATACCCTTTTAGACAACTTGGTGTCACAATGAATCATTTGATTCTTGGGCTCCATGGTGTCATAATAGTTCCTTGCTGGTATTAGTCTCCATGCATTCACAATTCATCCCTGGCCCTTTTAGGACCCCTGGTGTCACAAGGGATCAGTAGAATATTAGCCTCCCTTGGGTCACAATGGTTCCTTGCTTCTCTTAACCCCTGTGGTTTCACAATTCATCCCATGTCCTTTTAGGCCCATTGGTGTCACAAGGGATCATTAGAATGTTATCTTCCATTGGGTCACAATGGTTCCTTGCTTCTCTTGACCCCTATGGTGTCACAATGCATCCCATGTCCTTTTAGGCCACGTGATGTAACAATGAATAATTTGCTTCTTGGCCTCCATGGTGTCATAATAGTTCCTAGGCTCTATTGGGCGCCATGCTGCCACAATTCATCCCTGGCCCTTTTAGGACCATTGGTGTCACAATGGACCATTAGATTGTTAGCCTCCAATGTGTCACAATGGTTCCTTGCTTCTCTTAATCCCTGTGGTGTCACAATGCATCCCATGCCCCTTTAGGCGACTTCATGTCGCAATGAATCGTTTCATTCTTGGCCTCCAAGGTGTTATAATTGCTCCTACGTTCTATTGGGCCCCATGTTGTCACAATTCAGTCCATGCACTTTTAGGCCCATTGGTGTCAGAATGGACCATTAGATTGTTAGCCTCCACTGGGTCACAATGGTTCTTTTCTTCTCTTAACCCCTGTGGTGTCACAATGCATCCCATGCCCTTATAGACCGCTTGATGTCAGAATGTACCATTTGATTCTTGGCGTCTATGGTGTCATAATATTTCCATGTGTTTATTGGGCACCATGCTTTCACAATTCATCCCTGGCCCTTTTAGGACCCCTGGTGTCACAAGGGATCAGTAGAATATTAGACTCCATTGGGTCACAATGGTTCCTTGCTTCTCTTTACCCCTGTGGTTTCACAATTCATCCCATGTCCTTTTAGGCTCATTGGTGTCACAAGGGATCATTAGAATGTTAGCCTCCAGTGGGTCACAATGATTCCTTGCTTCTCCTAACCCCTATGGTGTGACAATGCATCCCATTCACTTTTAGGCCACTTCATGTCACAATGAATCATTTGATTCTTGGACTCCATGGTGTCATAATAGTTCCTTGCTTCTATTGGGCGCCATGCTGTCACAACTCATCCCTGGCCCTTTTAGGACCATTGGTGTCGCAATGGATTATTAGGTGGTTGGCCTCCACGTCACAATGGTTCCTTGCTTCTCCTAACCTCTATGGTGTGGCAATGCATCCCATGCCCATTTAGGCCACTTGATGTCACAATGGACCATTTGATTCTTGGCCTCTATGGTGTCATAATATTTCCATGTTTTTATTGGGAACCATGCTTTCACAATCCATCCCTGGCCCTTTTACATCCCCTGGTGTCAAAAGGGATCATTAGATTGTTAGCCTCCATTGGGTCACAATGGTTCCTAGCTTCACTTAACCCCTGTGGTGCCACAATGCAACCCATGCCCTTTTAGACAACTTGGTGTCACAATGAATCATTTGATTCTTGGCCTCCATGGTGTCATAATAGTTCCTAGGTTCTATTGGGCACCATGCTGTCACAATTCATCCCTGGCCCTTTTAGGACCATTGGTGTCACAATGGATCATAAGACTGTTAGCCTCCAATGGGTCACAATGGTTCCTTGCTTCTCTTAACCCCTGTGGTGTCACAATGCATTCCATGCCCTTTTAGGTCACTTGATGTCGCAATGAATCGTTTAATTCTTGGCCTCCATGGTGTTATAATTGTTCCTAGGTTCTATTGGGCCCCATGTTGTCACAATTCATCCCATGCACTTTTAGGCCCATTGGTGTCAGAATGGACCATTAGATTGTTAACCTCCACTGGGTCACAATGGTTCTTTTCTTCTCTTGACCCCTATGGTGTCACAAATGCATCCCATGCCATTTTAGGCCACTTCATGTCACAGTGAATCATTTGATTCTTGGCCTATATGGTGTCCTAATATTTCCTTGTGTTTATTGGGAACCATGCTTTCACGATTCATCCCTGGCCCTTTTACGCCCCGTGGCGTCACAAAGGATCAGTAGAATATTAGGGTTAGGATTCGGGTTCGGGTTCGGGTTCGGGTTAGGGTTAGGGTTCGGGTTAGGGTTCGGGTTCGGGTTAGGGTTTAGGGTTCGGGTTCAGGTTCGGGTTCGGTTTAGGGTTAGGGTTAGGGTTCGGGTTAGGGTTCGGGTTAGGGTTCGGGTTCGGGTTAGGGTTTAGGGTTCGGGTTCAGGTTCGGGTTCGGGTTAGGGTTCGGGTTCGGGTTCGGGTTAGGGTTCGGGTTCGGGTTAGGGTTACGGTTCGGGTTAGGGTTCGGGTTAGGTTTAGGGTTCGGGTTCGGGTTCGGGTTCGGGTTAGGGTTAGGGTTTAGGGTTCGGGTTCGGGTTCAGGTTAGGGTTCGGGTTAGGGTTAGGGTTCGGGTTAGGGTTAGGGTTAGGGTTCGGGTTCGGGTTCGGGTTAGGGTTAGGGTTATGGGTTGGGGTTAGGGTTAGGGTTAGGGTTCGGGTTAGGGTTAGGGTTCGGGTTCGGGTTCGGGTTCGGGTTCGGGTTCGGGTTCGGGTTAGGGTTAGGGTTCGGGTTAGGGTTAGGGTTAGGGTTAGGGTTAGGGTTAGGGTTAGGGGTTAGGGTTAGGGTTAGGGTTAGGGTTAGGGTTAGGGTTAGGGTTAGGGTTCGGGTTAGGGTTAGGGTTAGGGTTAGGGTTAGGGTTAGGGTTCGGGTTAGGGTTAGGGTTAGGGTTAGGGTTAGGGTTCGGGTTCGGGTTAGGGTTCGGGTTCGGGTTAGGGTTAGGGTTAGGGTTAGGGTTAGGGTTAGGGTTAGGGTTAGGGTTAGGGTTAGGGTTAGGGTTAGGGTTAGGGTTAGGGTTAGGGTTAGGGTTAGGGTTAGGGTTAGGGTTAGGGTTAGGGTTAGGGTTAGGGTTAGGGTTAGGGTTAGGGTTAGGGTTAGGGTTAGGGTTAGGGTTAGGGTTAGGGTTAGGGTTAGGGTTAGGGTTAGGGTTAGGGTTAGGGTTAGGGTTAGGGTTAGGGTTAGGGTTAGGGTTAGGGTTAGGGTTAGGGTTAGGGTTAGGGTTAGGGTTAGGGTTAGGGTTAGGGTTAGGGTTAGGGTTAGGGTTAGGGTTAGGGTTAGGGTTAGGGTTAGGGTTAGGGTTAGGGTTAGGGTTAGGGTTAGGGTTAGGGTTAGGGTTAGGGTTAGGGTTAGGGTTAGGGTTAGGGTTAGGGTTAGGGTTAGGGTTAGGGTTAGGGTTAGGGTTAGGGTTAGGGTTAGGGTTAGGGTTAGGGTTAGGGTTAGGGTTAGGGTTAGGGTTAGGGTTAGGGTTAGGGTTAGGGTTAGGGTTAGGGTTAGGGTTAGGGTTAGGGTTAGGGTTAGGGTTAGGGTTAGGGTTAGGGTTAGGGTTAGGGTTAGGGTTAGGGTTAGGGTTAGGGTTAGGTTAGGGTTAGGGTTAGGGTTAGGGTTAGGGTTAGGGTTAGGGTTAGGGTTAGGGTTAGGGTTAGGGTTAGGGTTAGGGTTAGGGTTAGGGTTAGGGTTAGGGTTAGGGTTAGGGTTAGGGTTAGGGTTAGGGTTAGGGTTAGGGTTAGGGTTAGGGTTAGGGTTAGGGTTAGGGTTAGGGTTAGGGTTAGGGTTAGGGTTAGGGTTAGGGTTAGGGTTAGGGTTAGGGTTAGGGTTAGGGTTAGGGTTAGGGTTAGGGTTAGGGTTAGGGTTAGGGTTAGGGTTAGGGTTAGGGTTAGGGTTAGGGTTAGGGTTAGGGTTAGGGTTAGGGTTAGGGTTAGGGTTAGGGTTAGGGTTAGGGTTAGGGTTAGGGTTAGGGTTAGGGTTAGGGTTAGGGTTAGGGTTAGGGTTAGGGTTAGGGTTAGGGTTAGGGTTAGGGTTAGGGTTAGGGTTAGGGTTAGGGTTAGGGTTAGGGTTAGGGTTAGGGTTAGGGTTAGGGTTAGGGTTAGGGTTAGGGTTAGGGTTAGGGTTAGGGTTAGGGTTAGGGTTAGGGTTAGGGTTAGGGTTAGGGTTAGGGTTAGGGTTAGGGTTAGGGTTAGGGTTAGGGTTAGGGTTAGGTTAGGGTTAGGGTTAGGGTTAGGGTTAGGGTTAGGGTTAGGGTTAGGGTTAGGGTTAGGGTTAGGGTTAGGGTTAGGGTTAGGGTTAGGGTTAGGGTTAGGGTTAGGGTTAGGGTTAGGGTTAGGGTTAGGGTTAGGGTTAGGGTTAGGGTTAGGGTTAGGGTTAGGGTTAGGGTTAGGGTTAGGGTTAGGGTTAGGGTTAGGGTTAGGGTTAGGGTTAGGGTTAGGGTTAGGGTTAGGGTTAGGGTTAGGGTTAGGGTTAGGGTTAGGGTTAGGGTTAGGGTTAGGGTTAGGGTTAGGGTTAGGGTTAGGGTTAGGGTTAGGGTTAGGGTTAGGGTTAGGGTTAGGGTTAGGGTTAGGGTTAGGGTTAGGGTTAGGGTTAGGGTTAGGGTTAGGGTTAGGGTTAGGGTTAGGGTTAGGGTTAGGGTTAGGGTTAGGGTTAGGGTTAGGGTTAGGGTTAGGGTTAGGGTTAGGGTTAGGGTTAGGGTTAGGGTTAGGGTTAGGGTTAGGGTTAGGGTTAGGGTTAGGGTTAGGGTTAGGGTTAGGGTTAGGGTTAGGGTTAGGGTTAGGGTTAGGGTTAGGGTTAGGGTTAGGGTTAGGGTTAGGGTTAGGGTTAGGGTTAGGGTTAGGGTTAGGGTTAGGGTTAGGGTTAGGGTTAGGGTTAGGGTTAGGGTTAGGGTTAGGGTTAGGGTTAGGGTTAGGGTTAGGGTTAGGGTTAGGGTTAGGGTTAGGGTTAGGGTTAGGGTTAGGGTTAGGGTTAGGGTTAGGGTTAGGGTTAGGGTTAGGGTTAGGGTTAGGGTTAGGGTTAGGGTTAGGGTTAGGGTTAGGGTTAGGGTTAGGGTTAGGGTTAGGGTTAGGGTTAGGGTTAGGGTTAGGGTTAGGGTTAGGGTTAGGGTTAGGGTTAGGGTTAGGGTTAGGGTTAGGGTTAGGGTTAGGGTTAGGGTTAGGGTTAGGGTTAGGGTTAGGGTTAGGGTTAGGGTTAGGGTTAGGGTTAGGGTTAGGGTTAGGGTTAGGGTTAGGGTTAGGGTTAGGGTTAGGGTTAGGGTTAGGGTTAGGGTTAGGGTTAGGGTTAGGGTTAGGGTTAGGGTTAGGGTTAGGGTTAGGGTTAGGGTTAGGGTTAGGGTTAGGGTTAGGGTTAGGGTTAGGGTTAGGGTTAGGGTTAGGGTTAGGGTTAGGGTTAGGGTTAGGGTTAGGGTTAGGGTTAGGGTTTAGGGTTAGGGTTAGGGTTAGGGTTAGGGTTAGGGTTAGGGTTAGGGTTAGGGTTAGGGTTAGGGTTAGGGTTAGGGTTAGGGTTAGGGTTAGGGTTAGGGTTAGGGTTAGGGTTAGGGTTAGGGTTAGGGTTAGGGTTAGGGTTAGGGTTAGGGTTAGGGTTAGGGTTAGGGTTAGGGTTAGGGTTAGGGTTAGGGTTAGGGTTAGGGTTAGGGTTAGGGTTAGGGTTAGGGTTAGGGTTAGGGTTAGGGTTAGGGTTAGGGTTAGGGTTAGGGTTAGGGTTAGGGTTAGGGTTAGGGTTAGGGTTAGGGTTAGGGTTAGGGTTAGGGTTAGGGTTAGGGTTAGGGTTAGGGTTAGGGTTAGGGTTAGGGTTAGGGTTAGGGTTAGGGTTAGGGTTAGGGT
>NW_026912128.1:0-18204 GCF_963662255.1 Cinclus cinclus
GGGGATGGGATCTGGGCATAGGGACACAGGGACACGGGGACACAGGGATGGGATGGCACAGGGACACAGGGACATGGGGACACGGGGACACGGGGACACGGGGACATGGGGACACGGGGACACAGGGATGGGATGGCACAGGGACAAGGACGTTCCTTTTGGGGAATTGAGGTTCCTGTCAGGGATTTGGGGTCCCTCTCAGGGATTTGGGGTTTCTGTCGGGGATTTGGGGTCCCTCTCAGGGATTTGGGGTCCCTGTTGGGGATTTGGGGTCCCTCTCAGGGATTTGGGGTTTTCTGTCAGGGATTTGGGGTCCCTCTCAGGGATTTGGGGTCCCTGTTGGGGATTTGGGGTCCCTGTTGGGGATTTGGGGTCCCTCTCAGGGATTTGGGGTCCCTGTCGGGGATTTGGGGTCCCTCTCAGGGATTTGGGGTCCCTGTTGGGGATTTGGGGTCCCTCTCAGGGATTTGGGGTCCCTGTTGGGGATTTGGGGTTTCTGTCGGGGATTTGGGGTCCCTGTTGGGGATTTGGGGTCCCTGTCGGGGATTTGGGGTCCCTCTCAGGGATTTGGGGTCTCTGTCGCTGCCCGGATCTGGCCTTACCTCCGTCCAGGTGGGAGCCGGGGGGCCCCGCCCGGGCCCAGGCGCCGCCGGCCAGCGGCTGCTGAGGGGACACGAGGCTGGCACCTGCAGCAAGGGGGCACAACGGCACAGAAATTGAAATTAAAATAAAATTTAATTTAAAAAAAATTTAAAATATATATAAAAAAAAACTTCTAAAAATTAAAAAAATATTTAAAAAAAAAATCTTAAAAAAAAACATTAAAAACACATTTAAAGAAATAAAAATTTAAAAAAATATTAAAAATTTTTTAAAAAGTATAAAAAAGGAAAAAATTTTAAAAATTTAAAAATATATTAAAAAGGAAAAAAAAAATTAACTTAAAAAATATATAAAAAAGGGAAAAAAAATTAAACTACAAAATTAAAAAATATACTTATATATATACACACACACACACACACAAATATAACTGGTAGTTACTAGGAGCTGTTACTGGGAGCACTGGGAGCACTGGGAACTGTCACCAGGAGCACTGGGAGCTGTTACTGGGAGCTGTCACCGGGAGTACTGGGAGCACTGGGAGCTGCCACCGGGAGCACTGGGAGCTGTCACTGGGAGCACTGGGAGCTGTCACTGGGAGCCGTTACTGGGAGCACTGGGAGCACTGGGAGATGTTACTGGGAGCTGTCACTGGGAGTACTGGGAGCCGTTACTGGGAGCTGTAACTGGGAGCACTGGGAGCTGTTACTGGGAGCACTGGGAGCTGTCACTGGGAGCACTGGGAGCACTGGGAGCACTGGGAGATGTTACTGGGTGCACTGGGAGCCGTCATTGGGAGCACTGGGAGATGTCACTGGGAGCTGTCACTGGGAGCACTGGGAGCTGTCACTGGGAGCCGTTACTGGGAGCACTGGGAGCACTGGGAGTTGTCACTGGGAGCACTGGGAGCTGTTACTGGGAGCACTGGGAGCTGTCACTGGGAGCTGTCACTGGGAGCACTGGGAGCACTGGGAGATGTTACTGGGTGCACTGGGAGCCGTCATTGGGAGCACTGGGAGATGTCACTGGGAGCTGTTACTGGGAGCACTGGGAGCTGTCACTGGGAGCTGTTACTGGGAGCACTGGGAGCACTGGGAGCTGTTACTGGGAGCACTGGGAGCCGTCACTGGGAGCCGTTACTGGGAGCACTGGGAGCCGTTACTGGGAGCCGTTACTGGGAGCCGTTACTGGGAGCCGTTACTGGGAGCCGTTACTGGGAGCCGTTACTGGGAGCACTGGGAGTCGTTACTGGGAGCCGTTACTGGGAGCACTGGGAGCTGTTACTGGGAGCACTGGGAGCCGTTACTGGGAGCACTGGGAGCACTGGGAGCCGTTACTGGGAGCACTGGGAGCCGTTACTGGGAGCACTGGGAGCACTGGGAGCCGTTACTGGGAGCACTGGGAGCACTGGTCACTCACTGCGGGGCCCGGAGCCGGCGCCGGTGTCGAAGTAGGAGAAGAGCGAATCCAGCTCGTCGGGACAGAACAGGGAATCGCGGCGGAATTTCCTCTCCAGGGGGGCGGCTGCGCACGCCAGGGAATTCCCGGTGAATGGAGAGCCCGGCGGGAACGGGCACGTCCCCGAGAACCCCAAATATCCCAAATCCCCGACTGAGAACCCCAAATATCCCTGAGAACCCCAAATATCCCAAATCCCCGACTGAGAACCCCAAATATCCCAAATCCCCGACTGAGAACCCCAAATATCCCTGAGAACCCCAAATATCCCAAATCCCCGACTGAGAACCCCAAATATCCCTGAGAACCCCAAATATCCCAAATCCCCGACTGAGAACCCCAAATATCCCTGAGAACCCCAAATATCCCAAATCTCTGACTGAGATCCCCAAATATCCCAAATCCCCGACTGAGAACCCCAAATATCCCTGATCCCTGAGAACCCCAAATATCCCAAATCCCCGACTGAGAACCCCAAATATCCCTGAGAACCCCAAATATCCCAAATCCCCGACTGAGAACCCCAAATATCCCTGATCCCTGAGAACCCCAAATATCCCAAATCCCCGACTGAGAACCCCAAATATCCCTGAGAACCCCAAATATCCCAAATCCCTGACTGAGAACCCCAAATATCCCTGAGAACCCCAAATATCCCAAATCCCTGACTGAGAACCCCAAATATCCCTGATCCCCGAGAACCCCAAATATCCCAAATTCCTGAGAACCCCAAATATCCCAAGTCCCTGAAATCCCCAAATAGTAATAATAATAATAATAATAATAATAATAATAATAATATCCATAAACCATAAAAAATTCCCAAATCTTTGAGCGGCGCGCCCCGATTCCCTCTGGAATTTCGGGGCATCCCCGGGAATTTCACCTGAGGACGGCGCGAGGCGGGAGCCGTTCCCGAATTCCCGGCGCGATTTCCTGCGGGATCGGGGCTGCCTCTGGAATTTCTCCAGGCACCAGCGCCGGGGCTCGGCCGGTAACTTCTGTAGGAATTTCTTCTCCACGTACTTCACCTTGATCCAGGCCTCCTTGTCCTGCCTGGGAACGGGAATTCCGGGAATTCCGGGAATTCCGGGAAAAGACAGGGATACGGGGAAACGGAGCTGCTGTCGTTCCTTTGGGGATCGGTGAAGCTGTGACCCAAAATTCCCAATTTTTCTGAATTTAAATTGAGGCGTTTTGGGATTTCTGAGGAATCTGGGTTTGGGAAAATGGAGCTGCTGCTCGTCCGGGATTTTTTCTCCACCTGAGACCCAAAATTCCCAATTTTTCCAAATTTAAATTGAGGCGTTTTGGAGTTTTGAGGGATCTGGGTTTGGGAAAATGGAGCTGTTGCTTCTTTGGGGTTCAGTGAAGCTGAGACCCAAAATTCCCAATTTTTCTGAATTTAAATTGAGGCGTTTTGGGATTTCTGAGATATCTGGGTTTGGGAAAATGGAGCTGCTGCTCGTCCAGGATTTTTTGGTCCACCTGAATCCTAAAATCCCAATTTCCCAATCTTTAAATTGAGGCGTTTTGGGATTTCTGAGTGATCTGGGTTTGGGAAAATGGAGCTGCTGCCGCTCCTTTGGGGATCGCTGAAGCTGAGACCCAGAATTCCAATTTTCCCAAATTTAGATTGGGGCCTTTGGGGTTTTTGAGGGATCTGGTTTTCCCCAAAGCAGCCACGAGGGGATGGAGCTGCAGCTCTGGGATGTTTTGTCCACCTGAGACCCAAAATTCCAATTTCTCCAATTGAATCTGGTTCTCCATGGATTTTGTGGCTCTGTGGATCCCCGACCCCTCTTTTCCATGGATTTTGGGGCTCTGTGGATCCCCGACCCCTCTTTTCCATGGATTTTGGGGCTCTGTGGATCCCCGACCCCTCTTTTCCATGGATTTTGTGGCTCTGGGGATCCCCGACCCCTCTTTTCCATGGATTTTGTGGCTCTGTGGATCCCTGACCCCTCTTTTCCATGGATTCTGGGGCTCTGTGGATCCCCGACCCCTCTTTTCCATGGATTTTGTGGCTCTGTGGATCCCTGACCCCTCTTTTCCATGGATTCTGGGGCTCTGTGGATCCCCGACCCCTTTTTCCATGGATTTTGGGGCTCTGTGGATCCCTGACCCCTTTTTCCATGGATTTTGGGGCTCTGTGGATCCCCGACCCCTTTTTCCATGGATTTTGGGGCTCTGTTGATCCCTGACCCCACTTTTCCATGGATTCTGGGGCTCTGTGGATCCCTGACCCCTCTTTTCCGTGGATTTTGGGGCTCTGTTGATCCCTGACCCCACTTTTCCATGGATTTTGGGGCTGTGGGGACCCCCGACCCCACTTTTCCATGGATTTTGTGGCTCTGTGGACCCCCGACCCCTCTTTTCCATGGATTTTGTGGCTCTGTGGACCCCCGACCCCGCTTTTCCATGGATTTTGGGGCTGTGGGGACCCCCGACCCCTCTTTTCCATGGATTTTGTGGCTCTGTGGATCCCTGACCCCTCTTTTCCATGGATTTTGGGGCTCTGTGGACCCCCGACCCCTCTTTTCCGTGGATTTTGGGGCTCAGCTCACCTGGAGCTCCCCGCTGTTGGTTTCTTCAGCCCCAGCTCCTCGCACTGCGCCTCGTAGATCCGGTTCATGGCGCTGTTCCCCAGCTCACACATCAGCTGGAAATGAAATCCCGGGAACTGTTAGAGCTCCAGGTGAAGAATTCCCGCTCCAGGGAATTCCAGGTGAAATCCAGCACTCACTCGGAGCAGCTCCGGCTCCCAGGAATCCAGCGTGAGGGATCGGACCTTGGAGCAGTGAACACCCAGGCTCCTGTTCGGGCAAGGGGATGGAAATCCGGAAATTATCGGATTCCCGGAATTTCCCTAACGAGGTTAGGCCGGTGCTTAATTAATTACCTGTCGGAGCAGATGGAGCGAAAGGGAAGGGAAAGGGGAAAATTCCTACGGGATCTAACGGCACCAACGGCACCAGCTGCAATTCCAGCTCCGCCGCTTTTCCCTGGAATCCTGCGCCCCATCCCTGGATGTTTTCCCTGGAATCCTGAACTCTCCATCCCTGGATGTTTCCCTGGAATCCTGAACTCTCCATCCCTGGATGTTTTCCCTGGAATCCTGAACTCTCCATCCCTGGATGTTTCCCTGGAATCCTGCACTCTCCATCCCTGGATGTTTCCCTGGAATCCTGAACTCTCCATCCCTGGATGTTTCCCTGGAATCCTGCACCCCATCCCTGGATGTTTCCCTGGAATCCTGAACTCTCCATCCCTGGATGTTTCCCTGGAATCCTGCACTCTCCATCCCTGGATGTTTCCCTGGAATCCTGCACTCTCCATCCCTGGATGTTTTCCCTGGAATCCTTCCCTCCACCCTTGTCCATTTTCCCAGGGATTTCCCCAGGGATTTCTTTAGGGATTTCCCCAGGAATCCTTCCCTCCACCCCAGGGATTCCCCCAGGGATTCCCCCATGGATCCTTCCCACCACCCCGTGGATACCCCAGGGATTCTCTCAGTGATTCCCCCAGGGATTGATTCCCCCAGGACCCTTCCCACATCCCCCTGGATTCCCCCAGGGATCGATTGATTCCCCCTGGGATTGATCGATTTCCCCAGGGATGGATCCCTTTCCCCGTGGCAGGGATGGATCCCTTTCCCCGTGGCAGGGATGGATCCCTTTCCCCGTGGTGGGGATAGATCCCTTTCTCCAGGGATGGATCCCTTTCCCCAGGGATGGATCCCTTCCCCCAGGGATGGATCCCTTTCCCCGTGGCAGGGATGGATCCCTTTCCCGAGGGATGGATCCCTTCCCCCAGGGATGGATCCCTTTCCCCAGGGATGGATCCCTTTCCCCGCGGCAGGGCTGGATCCCTTTCCCCGTGGCAGGGATGGATCCCTTTCCCCGTGGCAGGGATGGATCCCTTTCCCCGTGGCAGGGCCGGATCCCTTTCCCCGTGGCAGGGATGGATCCCTTTCCCCAGGGCCGGATCCCTTTCCCCGCGGCAGGGATGGATCCCTTTCCCCGTGGCGGGGATGGATCCCTTTCCCCGTGGCAGGGATGGATCCCTTTCCCCAGGGATGGATCCCTTCCCCCAGGGATGGATCCCTTTCCCCAGGGCCAGATCCCTTTCCCCAGGGATGGATCCCTTTCCCCGTGGCAGGGATGGATCCCTTTCCCCAGGGCCGGATCCCTTTCCCCGTGGCAGGGATGGATCCCTTTCCCCGTGGCAGGGATGGATCCCTTTCCCCAGGGATGGATCCCTTTCCCCAGGGATGGATCCCTTTTCCCGTGGCAGGGATGGATCCCTTTCCCCGTGGCAGGGATGGATCCCTTCCCCCAGGGATGGATCCCTTTCCCCAGGGATGGATCCCTTCCCCCAGGGATGGATCCCTTTCCCCGTGGCAGGGATGGATCCCTTTCCCCGTGGCAGGGCCGGATCCCTTTCCCCGCGGCGGGGATGGATCCCTTTCCCCAGGGATGGATCCCTTTCCCCGTGGCAGGGATGGATCCCTTTCCCCAGGGATGGATCCCTTTCCCCGTGGCAGGGATGGATCCCTTTCCCCGTGGCAGGGCCGGATCCCTTTCCCCGCGGCGGGGATGGATCCCTTTCCCCAGGGATGGATCCCTTTCCCCGCGGCAGGGATGGATCCCTTTCCCCGCGGCAGGGATGGATCCCTTTCCCCGTGGCAGGGCCGGATCCCTTTCCCCGCGGCGGGGATGGATCCCTTCCCCCAGGGATGGATCCCTTTCCCCGTGGCAGGGATGGATCCCTTTCCCCAGGGATGGATCCCTTTCCCCAGGGCCGGATCCCTTTCCCCGCGGCAGGGATGGATCCCTTTCCCCGCGGCAGGGATGGATCCCTTTCCCCGCGGCAGGGATGGATCCCTTTCCCCGCGGCAGGGATGGATCCCTTTCCCCGCGGCGGGGATGGATCCCTTTCCCCAGGGATGGATCCCTTCCCCCAGGGATGGATCCCTTTCCCCGCGGCGGGGATGGATCCCTTTCCCCGCGGCGGGGATGGATCCCTTTCCCCAGGGATGGATCCCTTTCTCCAGGGATGGATCCCTTTCCCCGCGGCGGCGCTCCGGGCAGCACCTGTGGATCCCGGAGCACTCGATGCACAGCAGCACGCCCAGGTTGATGCTGGCCCAGCGCGGGTCCCCCTGGCCGCAGTCGCAGCAGCGCTCGTTGCCCGGCACGCTCTGCACCCTGTGCACGACGCTCTCCCCCTTCCCGCCGCGCTCCCGGCACTCCGCGCCCGAGTCGATGCTGCTGGTGGAGGGGGAGGCTGCTCGGTCCAACCTCTGCAGGGGACACAAAATGAGAATGAAACCGCTCCGCATTTCTCGCTGCCAAACGCCAACAGCCCGCCCTGCTGCTGCTATGGTTGTTATTATCGTTATTGTTCTCATTAGTGTTATTGTTCTCATTATTGTTATTGTTATTATCGTTATTGTTATTGTTATTATCGTTATCGTTATTGTTATTGTTATTATCGTTATTGTTATTGTTATCGTTATTGTTATCATTATTGTTATCGTTATTGTTATTATTATTGTTATTGTTATCATTATTGTTATTGTTATTATCGTTATTGTTATTGTTATCGTTATTGTTATCATTATTGTTATTGTTATTGTTATTATCGTTATTGTTATCGTTATTGTTACTATCGTTATTGTTATTGTTATTGTTATTATCGTTATCGTTAGTGCTATTGTTATTGTTATCGTTATTGTTATTATCGATATCATTAGTGTTATCGTTATTGTTATCGTTAATATTATTGTTATTGTTATTATCGTTATCGTTATCTTTAGTGTTATTGTTATTGTTACTGTCGTTATTGTTATTGTTATTATCGTTATTGTTATTGTTAATATTATTGTTATTATGGTTATTGTTATCGTTATTATTGCTATTGTGGTTATCGTTATTGTTATTGTTATTATTATCATTATTAATATTGTTATTGTTATTATTATAATTATTGTTATGGTTGTTATTGTTGTTATTATTATTGTTATAGTTATTGTAACTACTACTGTTATTATTGTTATTATTGTTGTTATTATTTTTATCGTTATTACTGTTGTTATTGTTATCATTATTATTATTATTGTTATTATTATTGTTATCGTTTTTACTATTATTACTGTTATTGTTATTATTATTGTTGTTATTATTGTTATCATTATTATTATTGTTTTGTTATCATTATTATTGCTATTATTATTGCTATTCTTATTATTATCGATATTGTTATTATTAGTGTTATTATCATTGTTATTGCAATTATTATTATTGTTATTGCTATTATTGTTATTGCTATTATTATTGTTGTTGTTATTATTGTTATTATTATTATCGATATTGTTATTATTATTATCATTATCGTTATTATTATTGTTATTATTGTTATTATTATTATTGTTATTATCATATTGTTATTATTACTATTACTATTATTATTATCATTGTTATTATTATTGTTATTACTGTTATTTTTATTGTTATTATTACTACTACCACTACTACTACTATCATTATTATTACTATCATTATTATTACTATTATTACTATTATTTCTTCTTTTTTTAATATATTTTATTTTTTTAAACTTTTTTACTATATATATATTTATTTTTTTTTAACACCTTCATTTTTCACTCGAGCCCAGAGAGACAAACCCACATAACATTTATTGACACATTTTATTTCTATTTCTTCTTTTTTTTAATATATTTTATCTATATTTTTTTAACTTTTTAAATATATATATTTATTTTTTTTAACACATTTATTTTTCACGTGAGCCCAGAGAGACAAACCCACATAACATCTATTTATACATTTTATTTCTATTTCTTCTTTTTTTTAATACATTTTATTTTTTTAAAAAACTTTTTTAACATATATATTTATTTATTTTTTTTAACACCTTCATTTTTTCACGCCAGCCCAGAGAACCAAACCCAGAAGTAAAAAATTCACAGAATTAACCCCGACCCATAACCAGACCCAACATTAAAACTACCTGGGGGAGGAAAAAAAAAACCAAAAAATCCCGCAAACAATAAAAAATAAATACAAATAAAAAATAATTGGGCTACAAATAAAAGATCACTGCGGAGGGATGGGCGGGGCGAGGGGAGCGGGGAATTTGGGATTTCGGGATTTTGGCTCACCTGGAGGAAGCAGCAGTCGGGGCTCTCGCGGTACGCGGAGGCGATGCTGGCTTGGACTGCCTGGATCCACGCCTGGCGCAGCTTGTCCGAGTCAGCCTGCAGCATGCAGCTCCTGGGAGAGGGAGAAATCACCTGGGGCAGGTAAAAATCACCTGGGGCAGGTAAAAATCACCTGGGGCAGGTAAACGATCAGCTGGGGCGGGGCAGGGGAAAGAATCACCTGGGGTAGGGGAAAAATCACCTGGGGCAGGTAAAAATCACCTGGGGCAGGTAAAAATCACCTGGGGCAGGTAAACGATCAGCTGGGGCAGGTAAAAATCACCTGGGGCAGGTAAACGATCAGCTGGGGCGGGGCAGGGGAAAGAATCACCTGGGGCAGGGGAAAAATCACCTGGGGCAGGGGAAAAATAACATGGGGCAGGTAAAAATCACCTGGGGCAGGTAAAAATCACCTGGGGCAGGTAAACGATCACCTGGGGCGGGGCAGGGGAAAAAATCACCTGGGGCAGGGGAAAAATCACCTGGGGCAGGGGAAAAATCACCTGGGGCAGGGGAAAAATAACATGGGACAGGGGAGAAATAACATGGGGCAGGTAAACGATCACCTGGGGCGGGGCAGGGCAGGGGAAAACATCACCTGGGGCAGGTAAACAATCACCTGGCAGCAGCAGCCCCAGGGAGCTTTAGGGATTTTGGGGGATTTTGGGGAGCTTTGGGGATTTTGGGGAGCCCTGGGGGATTTTGGGGGATTTTGGGGAGCTCTGGGGAATTTTGGGGGATTTTGGGGAGCCCTGGGGGGTTTTGGGGAGCCCTGGGGGGTTTTGGGGGGTTTTGGGGAGCCCTGGGGGGTTTTGGGGGATTTTGGGGTGCCCTGGGGGGTTTTGGGGAGCCCTGGGGGGTTTTGGGCAGCCCTGGGGGGTTTTGGGGGATTTTGGGGAGCCCTGGGGGATTTTGGGGAGCCCTGGGGGTTTTGGGGGGTTTTGGGGAGCCCCCAGACTCACTTGGTGGGGGACACGACCTCGAAGCAGAATCTCCTCTCGATGTCCTCGCAGGGCTTGACCGAGCAGAGCCGCAGGTCCTCGACCACCACGGTCAGAACGTCCTGGGGGACACGGAGGGGTTTGGGGACATGGAGGGGACATGGAGGGGACATGGAGGGGACATGGAGGGGACATGGAGGGGTCAGGGAGGGGACACGGAGGGGTTTGGGGACACGGAGGGGACATGGAGGGGACACGGAGGGGACATGGAGGGGACATGGAGGGGACATGGAGGGGTCAGGGAGGGGTCAGGGAGGGGACACGGAGGGGACAGGGAGGGGACACGGAGGGGACATGGAGGGGACACGGAGGGGACATGGAGGGGACATGGAGGGGACATGGAGGGGACACGGAGGGGTCAGGGAGGGGACACGGAGGGGACACGGAGGGGACACGGAGGGGACACGGAGGGGTCAGGGAGGGGACACGGAGGGGACACGGAGGGGACACGGAGGGGTCAGGGAGGGGACAGGGAGGGGACATGGAGGGGACACGGAGGGGTCAGGGAGGGGACACGGAGGGGACACGGAGGGGACAGGGAGGGGACACGGAGGGGACATGGAGGGGACACGGAGGGGTTTGGGGACATGGAGGGGACACGGAGGGGACATGGAGGGGACATGGAGGGGACATGGAGGGGACAGGGAGGGGACAGGGAGGGGACACGGAGGGGTTTGGGGACACGGAGGGGACATGGAGGGGACACGGAGGGGACATGGAGGGGTCAGGGAGGGGACAGGGAGGGGACAGGGAGGGGACATGGAGGGGTTTGGGGACATGGAGGGGACACGGAGGGGACACGGAGGGGTCAGGGAGGGGACAGGGAGGGGACAGGGAGGGGACATGGAGGGGTTTGGGGACATGGAGGGGACACGGAGGGGACACGGAGGGGACACGGAGGGGACACGGAGGGGTTTGGGGACATGGAGGGGACACGGAGGGGACACGGAGGGGACAGGGAGGGGACAGGGAGGGGACTTTGGGGGGGACATGGAGGGGACAGGGAGGGGACACGGAGGGGACTTTGGGGGGGACTTTGGGGACATGGAGGGGTTTGGGGACAGGGAGGGGTTTGGGGACACGGAGGGGACACGGAGGGGACACGGAGGGGACTTTGGGGGGACTTTGGGGTACATGGAGGGGTTTGGGGACAGGGAGGGGACTTTGGGGACACGGAGGGGACACGGCCGGGACTGGGGACATGGAGGGGACATGGAGGGGACTTTGGGGGGAACTTTGGGGACAGGGAGGGGACATGGAGGGGACTTCGGGGACATGGAGGGGATTGGGGACACGAAGGGGACACGGAGGGGATTGGGGACATGGACGGGACATGGAGGGGACTTTGGGGAATTTGGGGGGAATTTGGGGGACACGGAGGGGATTGGGGGATTTTGGGAATTTGGGGGACGCGGAGGGGATTGGGGGATTTTGGGAATTTGGGGGACGCGGAGGGGATTGGGGGATTTTGGGAATTTGGGGGACACGGAGGGGATTGGGGGATTTTGGGGGCACAGCCAGGTTTGGGGGTCGGGGGCTCCCTGGGGCACGATTGGGAAACTCCTGCCCAGAAACTCCAAATAATTCCCAAAATTCCTTCCCAAAATTCCTTCCCAAATTCTCCCCAAATTCCTTCCCAAATTCTTCCCAAATTCTCCAAATTCCTTCCCAAATCCCTGATTGAATCCTAATAAATAATTACTTAATAAATAATTATTAAATAAATATTTTCTGCCTATTCCCAACCCCGGGGCACACAAACAATTAATAAATTAATAATTACCTAATAAATGATTCTTTAATTAACATTTATTGCTCTGTGCCCAACCCCGGGGCACACAAACAATTAATAAATTAATAATTACCTAATAAATTATTCTTTAATTAACATTTACTGCTCTGTACCCAACCTCGGGGCACACAAACAATTAATAAATTAATAATTACCTAATAAATTATTTTTTAATGAAATTTGCTGCTGTTTTTCCCCTCCCTCTGAGCCCAAATCCTGCTGTCCCTGCAGGACCCTCCCCCCACCCAAGCAACTCATTAATTCATAAATAAATTAATCAATTAATAAATAATTTAATTAATCGATTAATTAATCAATTAATTAATCAATTAATGATCAGCCTGCTGCGGCCTGACTGACCTTGAGTTTTTTCTGGTAGACGAGCTGGCTGTTCTGGATGGAAAACCATCTCCTGGGGGGTGGAACAGATAAATTAATAATTCATTAATTCATTAACTCATTAACTCATTAACTCATTAACTCATTACCTCATTAATTCATTAACTCATTAACCATTAATTCATTAATTCATTAATTCATTAATTAATTCATTAATTCATTAACTCATTTACTCATTAATTCATTAATTCATTAACTCATTAATTCATTAACTCATTTACTCATTAATTCATTAATTCATTAATTCATTAATTCATTAACTCATTAATTCATTAACTCATTAACTCATTAATTCATTAACTCATTAACTCATTAATTCATTACCTCATTAATTCATTAACTCATTAACTCATTAATTCATTAACTCATTAACTCATTAATTCATTAATTCATTAATTCATTAATTCATTAACTCATTAACTCATTAATTCATTACCTCATTAATTCATTAACTCATTAACTCATTAATTCATTAATTCATTAACTCATTAATTCATTAATTCATTAATTCATTAACTCATTAATTCATTAATTCATTAATTCATTAACTCATTAATTCATTAACTCATTAACTCATTAATTCATTACCTCATTAATTCATTAACTCATTAACTCATTAACTCATTAACTCATTAACTCATTAATTCATTAATTCATTAATTCATTAACTCATTAACTCATTAATTCATTAACTCATTACCTCATTAATTCATTAACTCATTAACTCATTAATTCATTAATTCATTAACTCATTAATTCATTAATTCATTAATTCATTAACTCATTAATTCATTAACTCATTAACTCATTAATTCATTAATTCATTAATTCATTAACTCATTAATTCATTAACTCATTTACTCATTAACTCATTAATTCATTAATTCATTAACTCATTAACTCATTAATTCATTAATTCATTAATTCATTAACTCATTAACTCATTAATTCATTAACTCATTAACTCATTAATTCATTAATTCATTAATTCATTAACTCATTAATTCATTAATTCATTAATTCATTAACTCATTAACTCATTAATTCATTAACTCATTAACTCATTAATTCATTAATTCATTAATTCATTAACTCATTAACTCATTAATTCATTAATTCATTAACTCATTAACTCACTAACTCATTAACTCATTAATCATTAACTCATTAATTCATTAATTCATTAACTCATTAATTCATTAATTCATTAACTCATTAACTCATTAACTCATTAATTCATTAATTCATTAACTCATTAACTCATTAACTCATTAATTCATTAATTCATTAATTCATTGCCTCATTAATTCATTAATTCATTAACTCATTAACTCATTAATTCATTAACTCATTAATTAATTAATTAACTCATTAATTAATTAACTCATTAATTCATTAATTCATTAATTCATTAATTCATTAATTAATTCATTAACTCATTAACTCATTAATCATTAACTCATTAATTCATTAACTCATTAATTCATTAACTCATTAATTCATTAATTCATTAACTCATTAATCATTAACTCATTAACTCATTAATTCATTAATTCATTAACTCATTAATCATTAACTCATTAATTCATTAACTCATTAATTCATTAACTCATTTACTCATTAATTCATTAATTCATTAATTCATTAACTCATTAATCATTAACTCATTAATTCATTAACTCATTAACTCATTAACTCATTTACTCATTAATTCATTAATTCATTAATTCATTAACTCATTAATTCATTAATTCATTAACTCATTAACTCATTAATCATTAACTCATTAATTCATTAACTCATTAACTCATTAATTCATTAACTCATTAATTCATTAACTCATTAATCATTAACTCATTAATTCATTAACTCATTAATTAATTAATTCATTAATTCATTAATTCATTAATTCATTAACTCATTAATCATTAACTCATTAATTAATTAATTAATTAATTAATTCATTAATTCATTAATTAACGATCTACATTCCCAAACTCGTTTCATTGCTGCCGCTGGGGCGGGGAACAAAGGAAAAAAAAAAAACCAAAATTGGAATTGGAGAATTTGGGGTTTTTTTGGGTTTTTTTGGGGAATTTTTTTTTTGGTTTGATTTTTGGGGTTTTTTGGGGTTTTTTTGGGGTTTTTTGGGTTTTTTTGGGGGGGTTTTGTTTGGTATTTTTGGGGTTTCTTTTGGTTTTTTTTCTTGGTTTTGTTTTGGGTTTTCCTTGGGTTTTTCTCGTTTTTTCCTCCTTTTTTTCCTCATTATTTCTTTTTTTTTCCTTTCATTTTTTCTCTCATTTTTCCTCTCATTTTTTCCGTCTTTTCTTTCCCTCTCCTTTTTTTCCTCCCATTTTTATCCTCCCATTTTTTTCCTCTCATTTTTTCCTCTCATTTTTTTCCTCTCATTTTTTTCCTCTTTTTTTTCTCTCATTTTTTCCTCTCATTTTTCCTCTTTTTTTCCTCTCATTTTTTTCCTCTCATTTTTTTCCTCTCATTTTTTTCCTCTCATTTTTTTCCTTTTTTTCCCTTTTTTTTTCTCATTTTTCCTCTCATTTTTTTCCTCTTTTTTCCTCTCATTTTTTTCCTCTCATTTTTTTCCTCTCATTTTTTCCTTTCATTTTTTTCCCTCTTTTTTTCTCTCATTTTTTTCCTCTCATTTTTTCCTCTCTCATTTTTTTCCTCTCATTTTTTCCTTTCATTTTTTTTGTCTCATTTTTTCCTCTCATTTTTCCCTTTTTTCCTCTCATTTTTTTCCTCTCACTTTTTTCCTCTCATTTTTTTCCTTTTTTTCCCTTTTTTTTTCTCATTTTTCCTCTCATTTTTTTCCTCTTTTTTCCTCTCATTTTTTTTCCTCTCATTTTTTTTCCTCTCATTTATTTTTTCCCCCTCTCATTTTTTTCTCTCTAATTCTCATTTTTTTTTTCCCCTCACCTGTTCCATGTTTTGAAGGCGTTGCTGGCTCTCTTGAACAGGTAACCTTCCATCACCACCCCGTTGGGGGCATCCACGTTGAATTCCACCTTGGAATCATCGTAGGAAAAATCCTGGAAAAATCAAATTAAAAGAAGGAGAGGAGGAATAGAGGGAAAGGAGGGATGGAGGGAATGGGGAAATGGGAATGGGAAAATGGGAATGGGAATGGGAATGGGAAAATGGGAATGGGAAAATGGGAATGGGAAAATGGGAATGGGAATGGGAATGGGAATGGGAATGGGAATGGGAATGGGAAAATGGGAATGGGAAAATGGGAATGGGAATGGGGATGGGGATGGGAATGGGAATGGGGATGGGAATGGGGATGGGAATGGGAATGGGGATGGGAATGGGAATGGGAAAATGGGAATGGGAAAATGGGAATGGGAAAATGGGAATGGGAAAATGGGAATGGGAAAATGGGAATGGGAATGGGAAAATGGGAATGGGAATGGGAATGGGAATGGGAATGGGAAAATGGGAATGGGAATGGGGATGGGAATGGGGTATGGGAATGGGGATGGGAATGGGGATGGGAATGGGAATGGGGATGGGAATGGGAATGGGAAAATGGGAATGGGAAAATGGGAATGGGAAAATGGGAATGGGAAAATGGGAATGGGAATGGGAAAATGGGAATGGGAATGGGGATGGGAATGGGGAAATTGGGGATGGGGAATGGGGATGGGAATGGGGAATGGGGAATGGGGATGGGAATGGGAATGGGGATGGGAATGGGGAAATTGGGGATGGGGATGGAGAGTTTGGATAACCTTAAAATCATGGAATTAAAAATGGGAAAGCTCTCCATTAATTCCAGACGTTAACCCAGAACTGCTGCGCCCAGCAAGAAATCCTGAGGCACAAAAATTCCAGGAGTAGGAAATCTGGGAATTACTCACCTGCAGGAGGGTCTGCAGGGCAGGGCAGCAACACAGGGAGAAAAGAGAGGGAAAGAAAGAAATGAGTTTGATATTTCTGAAAAAAAAAAAACCCAAACCAAACAATTTAATATTTAAAAAATCACCAAATCCTGCCCAGGGTGGGTGGAAAATCTGAGATGTCCCAGTTCAGGAAAATCCTGGATTTTGGGAGCTGGAAGCTCTTCCACATCCAAAAAAAAATTCAGGAAAATTCTGGATTTTGGGAGCTGGAAGCTGTTCAGCATCCAAAAAAATCAGGAAAATCCTGGATTTTGGGAGCTGGAAGGTGTTCCACATCCAAAAAAATTCAGAAAAATCCTGGATTTTGGGAGCTGGAAGCTCTTCCACATCCAAAAAAAATCAGGAAAATCCTGGATTTTGGGAGCTGGAAGCTCTTCCACATCCAAAAAAAAATTCAGAAAAATTCTGGATTTTGGGAGCTGGAAGCTGTTCAGCATCCAAAAAAATTCAGGAAAATCCTGGATTTTAGGAGCTGGAAGCTGTTCAGCATCCAAAAAAAATCAGGAAAATCCTGGATTTTGGGAGCTGGAAGCTGTTCAGCATCCAAAAAAATCAGGAAAATCCTGGATTTTGGGAGCTGGAAGCTCTTCCACTACCAAAAAAAATCAGGAAAATCCTGGATTTTGGGAGCTGGAAGCTCTTCCACATCCAAAAAAAAATTCAAAAAAATTCTGGATTTTGGGAGCTGGAAGCTGTTCAGCATCCAAAAAAAATCAGGAAAATCCTGGATTTTGGGAGCTGGAAGCAGTTCAGCATCCAAAAAAAATCAGGAAAATCCTGGATTTTGGGAGCTGGAAGCTGTTCAGCATCCAAAAAAATTCAGAAAAATCCTGGATTTTGGGAGCTGGAAGCTCTTCCACATCTAAAAAAAAATCAGGAAAATCCTGGATTTTGGGAGCTGGAAGCTGTTCAGCATCCAAAAAAATCAGGAAAATCCTGGATTTTGGGAGCTGGAAGGTGTTCAGCATCCAAAAAAAAATTCAGGAAAATTCTGGATTTTGGGAGCTGGAAGCTGTTCAGCATCCAAAAAAATCAGGAAAATTCTGGATTTTGGGAGCTGGAAGCTGTTCAGCATCCAAAAAAATCAGGAAAATCCTGGATTTTGGGAGCTGGAAGGTGTTCAGCATCCAAAAAAAATCAGGAAAATCCTGGATTTTGGGAGCTGGAAGGTGTTCAGCATCCAAAAAAAATCAGGAAAATTCTGGATTTTGGGAGCTGGAAGCTGTTCAGCATCCAAAAAAATTCAGAAAAATCCTGGATTTTGGGAGCTGGAAGCTGTTCCACATCCAAAAAAAAATCAGGAAAATCCTGGATTTTGGGAGCTGGAAGCTGTTCAGCATCCAAAAAAATCAGGAAAATCCTGGATTTTGGGAGCTGGAAGCTGTTCAGCATCCAAAAAAAATCAGGAAAATCCTGGATTTTGGGAGCTGGAAGCTGTTCAGCATCCAAAAAAATTCAGAAAAATCCTGGATTTTGGGAGCTGGAAGCTCTTCCACATCTAAAAAAAAATCAGGAAAATTCTGGATTTTGGGAGCTGGAAGCTGTTCAGCATCCAAAAAAATCAGGAAAATCCTGGATTTTGGGAGCTGGGAGCTGGAAGCTGTTCAGCATCCAAAAAAAATCAGGAAATCCTGGATTTTGGGAGCTGGAAGGTGTTCAGCATCCAAAAAAAATCAGGAAAATCCTGGATTTTGGGAGCTGGAAGCTGTTCAGCATCCAAAAAAAAATTCAGGAAAATCCTGGATTTTGGGAGCTGGAAGCTCTTCCACATCCAAAAAAAAATCAGGAAAATCCTGGATTTTT
>NW_026912130.1:0-16054 GCF_963662255.1 Cinclus cinclus
GAATTTGGGGCATTTTGAGCCAACCCTGAGAGAAATTGTTGGGTTTTGCGGAGACTTTTTTTGGCGAGTTTGTATTTTTTGGGTGGGATTTTTTGGGAATTTTGGGATTTTTTGGGTGGGAATTTTGGGAATTCCGGGACGTCCAGGTGGGATTTTTGGGATTTCTGAGGTTTTCGGGGTGACCTGAGGCCGATTTTGGGGTGAATTTGGGGCGTTTTTGGCCAACCCTGAGAGAAATTGTCGGATTTTGCGGGGATTTTTTTTGGCGAGTTCGTGATTTTTGGGTGGGATTTTTTGGGAATTTTGGGATTTTTTGAGTGGGAATTTCGGGAATTCCGGGACGTCCAGGTGGGATTTTTGGGATTTCTGAGGTTTTCGGGGTGACCTGAGGCCGATTTTGGGGTGAATTTGGGGCGTTTTTGGCCAACCCTGAGAGAAATTGTCGGGTTTTGCGGAGATTTTTTTTGGCGAGTTCGTGATTTTTGGGTGGGATTTTATGGGAATTTTGGGATTTTTTGGGTGGGAATTTTGGGAATTCCGGGACGTCCAGGTGGGATTTTTGGGATTTCTGAGGTTTTCGGGGCGACCTGAGGCCGATTTTGGGGTGAATTTGGGGCGTTTTGGGCCACCACTCACTGCACATTCGTGTCCCGCTCCTCCTCGGGCACCCGGTCCTGGAGGCACCTGAAGATCGCCTGTCAATCATGCAAATTTATGCGAAATTTATGTAAATCAAGAGGCGTGTCCACCAAAACTTTCAGCTAATTAAGGAAATTACCAATTAATTAACGCAACCCCCCGATTAATTAACACAAATCCAGCACGAATTTCCAGCAGGGAAGGGGCGTGGCCATGCAAATTAACACCACAAATACGCAAATCAGGCCCCCCCTGGCGTCGATTAATTATGCAAATGAGGCGCAAATCAGGGTTTGAAGGGGAGGGGAGCGTTAATTAGGGTTAATTAATTATGCAAATGAGCGCACCTGCTGGTACTGGCAGTATTTGATGGGATCCTTCTCGAAAACCTCGTAGGTCTGGGACTCCAGATTGTCCATGAGGGGCTGGGAATTAATTAATTAACGAATTAATTAACGAATTAATGAATTAATTAACGGGGTTAATGAATGGGGGTTCATTAATGGGGTTACTTAACGGGGTTAATGAACGGGGATTAATTAATGGGGATTAATTAACATGAAATTAACAGGGATTAATGAACAGGGATTGATTAATGGGGGTTAATTAACGGGGATTAATTAATGGGGATTAATTAACAGAGGTTAATGAACCGGAAATTAATGGGGATTAATTAACAGGGAAATTAACAAGGATTAATGAACAGGGATTAATTAATGGGGGTTAATTATTGGGGGTTAATTAAAGGAGATTAATGAGCGGGAAATTAACAGGGATTAATTAACAGGGATTTAATTAATGGGGTTAATTAATGGGGAAATTAACGGGAATTAATTAATGGGGTAAATTAATGGGAATTAATTAATGGGGTTAATGGGGAAATTAATGGGAATTAATTAATGGGGAAATTAATGGGAATTAGTTAATGGGAATTAATTAATGGGGTTAATTAATGGGAATTAATTAATGGGGTTAATTAATGGGGAAGTTAATGGGAATTAATTAATGGGGATTAATTAATGGGGAAGTTAATGGGAATTAATGGGGATTAATTAATGGGGAAATTAACGGGAATTAATTAATAGGGAAATTAACGGGAATTAATTAATGGGGAAATTAAAGGGAATTAATTAATGGGGAAATTAAAGAGAATTAATTAATGGGGAAATTAACGGGAATTAATTAATGGGAATTAATTAACGGGGATTAATTAACAGAGAAATTCCTCATTTTGATCAACTGGTTTGAACTGGTTTGAACTGGTTTGAACTGGTTTGAACTGGGAGGGGCAGTAATCAAACTGGGAATGATTTTGGGGTTACTGGTTTGGGGTTTTCCCTTACTGGTTTGGGGTTTTTCCTTACTGGTTTATACTGGTTTGGAGTTTTTCCTTACTGGTTTGAACTGGGATGAACTGGGCTGAACTGGGAGAGGATTTGGGCTCACTGGGATGAGGTTCTGCCATACTGGGACTTACTGGTTTGGGGTTTTTCCTTACTGGTTTGGGGTTTTTCCTTACTGGTTTGGGGTTTTTCCTTACTGGTTTGGGGTTTTTCCTTACTGGTCGTTACTGGTTTGGGCCGGGCAGGGTTGTGGGCGTGTCTCGGGCTATGCTAATGAGGTGGGCGTGTCCCGATGACGTCACAGGGGCTGGGCCCGTACAGCGTCAGTAAATCCGCCCTGCTGGGGCTGGACTGGGAGGGGAACTGGGGTTACTGGTTTGTACTGGTTTGGGGGTTGGGGTGAACTGGGACGGACTGGGATGAACTGGGAGTGGGTTTGGAGTTACTGGGACAAACTGGGAATGAGTTTGGGGTTACTGGTTTGGGGTTTTACCTTACTGGTCGTTACTGGCTTGGGGTTTTTCCTTACTGGTTTGGGGTTTTTCCTTACTGGTTTGGGGTTTTTCCTTACTGGCTTGGGGTTTTTCCTTATTGGTTTGGGGTTTTTCCTTACTGGTTTGGGGTTTTACCTTACTGGTCGTTACTGACTTGGGGTTTTTCCTTACTGGTTTGGGGTTTTTCCTTACTGGTTTGGGGTTTTTCCTTACTGGTTTGGGGTTTTTCCTTACTGGTTTGGGGTTTTTCCTTACTGGCTTGGGGTTTTTCCTTACTGGTTTGGGGTTTTTCCTTACTGGTTTGGGGTTTTACCTTACTGGCTTGGGGTTTTTCCTTACTGGTTTGGGGTTTTTCCTTACTGGCTTGGGGTTTTTCCTTACTGGTTTGGGGTTTTTCCTTACTGGTTTGGGGTTTTTCCTTACTGGTTTGGGGTTTTACCTTACTGGTTTGGGGTTTTTCCTTACTGGTTTGGGGTTTTCCCTTACTGGTCGTTACTGGTTTGGGGTTTTCCCTTACTGGTTTGGGGTTTTCCCTTACTGGTTTGGGGTTTTCCCTTACTGGTCGTTACTGGTTTGGGGTTTTCCCTTACTGGTTTGGGGTTTTCCCTTACTGGTTTGGGGTTTTCCCTTACTGGTCGTTACTGGTTTGGGGTTTTCCCTTACTGGTTTGGGGTTTTCCCTTACTGGTTTGGGGTTTTCCCTTACTGGTCGTTACTGGTTTGGGGTTTTCCCTTCCTGGCTGCTCCTGGTTTGGGCTCAGGCCTTACTGGGAGGTTACTGGTGTGAACTGGGACGAACTGGTGCCTCACCTGCAGGGGGCTCTGCAGGTAATCCTCGTAGCCGCGGGCGTAGAGCTCGTAGGCCGAGGGGGGCGGGCGGTGCTGGCCCAGGTGCTCCAGGTACTGCAGGTACGCGGCCAGGGGCCGGCCCCCGTGGTGGGGGGAGCCCTGCACGATGATCTGCACGTCCAGCTGCGGGGCACACCAGTACAAACCAGTATGGACCAGTACGAACCAGTATGGACCAGTACGAACCAGTACGAAGCTTTTCCCATTTTTTTCCCCATTTTTTTCCCATTTTTTCCCCATTTTTTTCCCATTTTTCCCCGTTTTCTTCATCCTCATTTCTTCCTCTATGGACCCGATCCCAGTATAAACCAGTACAAACCAGTATGGACCAGTACAAACCAGTATGAACCAGTACAAACCAGTATGAACCAGTACAAACCAGTATGGACCAGTACAAACCAGTATGAAGCAGTACAAACCAGTATGAACCAGTACAAACCAGTATGAACCAGTACAAACCAGTATGGACCAGTACAAACCAATATGAAGTTTTTTCCCTGGTTTTTTTCCCATTTTTTTCCCCTTCTTTTTTTCTATTTTTAACCCTTTTTTTCCCCAAATCTCCCCCATTTTTTTCCTCCCAGTCCCTCCCAGTCCCTCCCCAGTTCCCTCCCAGTACAAACCAGTACAAACCAGTAACCCCCAAACCCCATTTCCCCCATTTTTAACCCTTTCTCCTCCACATTTTTAACCCTTTTTTCCCCGAATTTCCGGATTTCCCCCCTCCCAGTCCCTCCCCAGTTCCCTCCCAGTACAAACCAGTCCAAACCAGTAACCCCCAAACCCCATTTCCCCCATCTTTAACCCTTTCTTCTCCACATTTCCGCCATTTTTAACCCTTTTTTCCCCGAATTTCCGGATTTCCCCCCCTCCCAGTCCCTCCCCAGTTCCCTCCCAGTACAAACCAGTACAAACCAGTACAAACCAGTAACCCCCAAACCCCATTTCCCCATCTTTAACCCTTTCTCCTCCACATTTCCGCCATTTTTAACCCTTTTTCCCCCGAATTTCTGGATTTCCCCCATCCCAGTCCCTCCCCAGTTCCCTCCCAGTACAAACCAGTACAAACCAGTACAAACCAGTAACCCCCAAACCCCATTTCCCCATTTTTAACCCTTTCTCCTCCACATTTCCGCCATTTTTAACCCTTTTTTCCCCGAATTTCCGGATTTCCCCCCATCCCAGTCCCTCCCCAGTTCCCTCCCAGTACAAACCAGTACAAACCAGTACAAACCAGTACCTTGAGCAGCTGTCCCAGCAGCCTCTGGTGGCCCCTGCCCAGCACTGGGAACCCTTTTTTGTTGGTGAGGAAGAGTCGGGTGGGGAGCAGCGCCGCCCTCACGGGCTCCCCGAGCCAGCGAGCCAGGGCTGGGGCTGAGGGCAGGTCAGGGCCCAGCTCCAGGGCTGTGGACACCAGTAGAAACCAGTACAAACCAGTATCAACCAGTACAAACCAGTATCAACCAGTACGAACCAGTACGAAGATTTTTTTCCCCTTTTTTTTTCCCCATTTTTTTCCCCATTTTTCCACTCCTTTTCAACCCCAGTTTCTCCTCTGTGAACCCCATCCCAAAATAAACTAGTATGAACCAGTATAAACCAGTATGAACCAGTATAAACCAGTACGAACCAGTATGAACCAGTACGAACCAGTATGAACCAGTACGAACCAGTACGAAGATATTTTCCCAGTTTTTTTTCCCCCATTTTTCCACTCATTTTCAACCTCAATTGCTCCTCTGTGAACCCCATCCCAGTATAAACCAGTACAAACCAGTACAAACCAGTACAAACCAGTATGAACCAGTACGAACCAGTACGAACCAGTACGAAGTTTTTTTCCCATTTTTCCCCCATTTTTCCCACTCTTTTTCATCCTCTCTTGCTCCTCTATGGACCCCATCCCAGCATAAACCAGTACAAACCAGTATAAACCAGTACGAACCATTCAAGGCCCCACCCTTTTAAGCCCCACCCCGCCAAATGAACTTCTGTGCCTTTAAATGAAGCCCCACCCCCTTTAAGATAAGCTCCACCCCTTCAAAGCCCCACCTTTCCAACCCCCGCCCATTTAAAAGTCAAACCACTCCCCTTTTAGATGAAGCCACGCCCCTCCCATTTAAGCTTTACTCCCTCTGCCTTAAGCCACGCCCCTTCCGCCAAACATGGATAGTTCCGGCGGAAGTCCCACCCCTTCCGGCGGAAGTCCCGCCCCCTCACCCAGCGCCACCCGTTTGTTGTAGTCCAGGAGGGTCCGGAAGTTGTGCCACCTGTGGGGGGGAGGGGAGGGCACACCTGGGCACACCTGGGCGGCCCCGGAACCGCCCCGAAATTCAACCCCCAAAATCACCCGAATTTAACCCAAAATCGCCCGAATTTACCCCAAAAATCCACCCCAAAATCACCCGAATTTAACCCAAAAATCCACCCCAAAATCACCCAAATTTAACCCAAAATCACCTGAATTTACCCCAAAAATCCACCCCAAAATTACCTGAATTTACCCCAAAAATCCACCCCAAAATTGCCCAAATTTACCCCAAAAACCCACTCCAAAATTGCCCAAATTTACCCAAAAATCCACCCCAAAATCACCCGAATTTAACCCAAAATCACCGGAATTTACCCCAAAAATCCACCCCCAAATCACCCGAATTTACCCCAAAATCACCCGAATTTAACCCAAAATCACCGGAATTTATCCCAAAATCACCCGAATTTACCCCAAAAATCTCCAAATTTCACTCACATTTCAGCCCTAAAATCACCCAAATTCCCCCATTTTTTACCCAAAATCCCCAATTTTCCCCCCATTTTTTTACCCAAAATCCCCAATTTTTCCCCCATTTTTTTACCCAAAATCCCCAATTTTTCCCCCAATTTTCCCCCCATTTTTTACCCAAAATCCCCAATTTTTCCCCCAATTTTTCCCCCATTCCCCCCCCCCCCCCACAGTTTGGCCCCTCCCCCTCTCACCACTCCCACGTGCTCTCCTCGGCTCCGCCCCCTGGTGACGTCATCGCCTCATTCCCGATGACGTCATCGCGGGAATCCTCGGGGGCCACCAGCGGCACCTGGACCCAGAACTGCCCAGTACGGACCAGTAAGGACCAGTATAAACCAGTAACGACCAGTACGGACCAGTAAGGACCAGTATAAACCAGTATGGACCAGTAAGGACCAGTATAAACCAGTAACAACCAGTACAGACCAGTACGGACCAGTAAGGACCAGTATAAACCAGTAACAACTGGTACAGACCAGTACGGATCAGTAGCAACCAGTACGGACCAGTACTGACCAGTATGGACCAGTAAGGACCAGTATAAACCAGTAACGACCAGTAAAGACCGCGACAGACCAGTACGGACCAGTACGGACCAGTATGAATGGACCAGTCCAAACCAGTAACCCCCAGTCCCCATTTGCCCCCATTTTTAACCCTTTCCCTGCCATTTCCACCCATTTTCCCAGTTCCCTCCCAGTCCGTGCCAGTCCCTCCCATTCCCATTCCCAGTTCCATCCCAGTCTCTCCCATTCCCCTCCCAGTCCATCCCAGTTCCCTCCCAGTCCGTGCCAGTCCCTCCCATTCCCCTCCCAGTTCTTCCCAGTCCATCCCAGTCTCTCCCAGTTCCCTCCCAGCCCCATTCCCAGTCCATCCCATTCCCCTCCCAGCTCCCTCCCAGTCCCTCCCAGTCCATCCCAGTCTCTCCCAGTTCCCTCCCAGTCCATGCCAGTCCCTCCCATTCCTCTCCCAGTCCCTCCCAGTCTCTCCCAGTCCCTCCCATTCCTCTCCCAGTCCCTCCCAGTCTCTCCCAGTCCCTCCCAGTCCCTCCCATTCCTCTCCCAGTCCCTCCCAGTCTCTCCCAGTCCTTCCCAGTCTCTCCCATTCCCCTCCCAGTCCATCCCAGTCTCTCCCATTCCCCTCCCAGTCCCCTCCCAGTCCCTCCCATTCCCCTTCCAGTCCCTCCCAGTCCCTCCCATTCCCCTTCCAGTCCCTCCCAGTCCCTCCCATTCCTCTCCCAGTCCCTCCCAGTCTCTCCCAGTCCATCCCAGTCTCTCCCATTCCTCTCCCAGTCCCTCCCAGTCTCTCCCAGTCCATCCCAGTCTCTCCCATTCCCCTCCCAGTCCCTCCCAGTCCCCTCCCATTCCCCTCCCAGTCCCTCCCAGTCTCTCCCATTCCACTCCCAGTCCCTCCCAGTCCCTCCCAGTCTCTCCCAGTCCCTCCCATTCCCCTTCCAGTCCCTCCCATTCCTCTCCCAGTTCCTCCCAGTCCCTCCCAGTCTCTCCCAGTCCATCCCAGTCTCTCCCCTTCCCCTCCCAGTCCATCCCAGTCCCTCCCAGTCTCTCCCATTCCTCTCCCAGTCTCTCCCATTCCTCTCCCAGTCCCTCCCATTCCTCTCCCAGTCTCTCCCAGTCCATCCCAGTCCCTCCCATTCCCCTTCCAGTCCCTCCCAGTCTCTCCCATTCCTCTCCCAGTCTCTCCCAGTCCATCCCAGTCCCTCCCATTCCCCTTCCAGTCCCTCCCAGTCTCTCCCATTCCTCTCCCAGTCTCTCCCAGTCCATCCCAGTCCCTCCCATTCCCCTTCCAGTCCCTCCCAGTCTCTCCCAGTCCTCTCCCAGTCCCTCCCAGTCCCTCCCAGTCTCTCCCATTCCTCTCCCAGTCCCTCCCAGTCTCTCCCATTCCTCTCCCATTCCTCTCCCAGTCCCTCCCAGTCCCTCCCAGTCCCCACCCCCCCCCTCACCTGTGTGCCGTGGTGCCCGCTGTGCAGGTGAGCGCTCAGGCCCCTGGCCAGGTTGGGGTTGTGGCTCCCCCTGAGGGGCACCAGGTGAGCGGCCAGCCCCAGGTAAGCCCCAAAATCCAGCTCCTGCCTCAGCGCCTGCCACGGCCCCAAACCCCGTCAACGGCGCGGCCCCGACCCCGGACACGCGAGGGTTAATTCCTCAGGGCCTCCGCCCCAACCCCCCCGGGAAAAGGAAAAATCCCCAAAAGGAAAAATCCCAAAAGGAAAAAAATCTCCACAGAAAAATCCCCAAAAGGAAAAATCCCCAAAAGGAAAAATCCCCAAAAGGAAAAATCCCAAAAGGAAAAATCTCCACAGAAAAATCCCCAAAAGGAAAAATCCCCCAAAAGGAAAAATCCCCAAAAGAAAAAATCCCAAAAGGAAAAATCCCCCAAAAGGAAAAATCCCCAAAAGGAAAAATCCCCAAAAGGAAAAATCCCCAAAAGGAAAAATCCCCCAAAAGGAAAAATCCCCAAAAGAAAAAATCCCAAAAGGAAAAATCCCAAAAGGAAAAAATCCCCAAAAGGAAAAAATCCCAAAAGGAAAAAATCCCCAAAAGGAAAAAATCCCCAAAAGGAAAAAATCCCAAAAGGAAAAAATCCCCAAAAGGAAAAAATCCCCAAAAGGAAAAAATCCCAAAAGGAAAAAATCCCCAAAAGGAAAAAATCCCCAAAAGGAAAAAATCCCAAAAGGAAAAAATCCCCAAAAGGAAAAAATCCCAAAAGGAAAAAATCCCCAAAAGGAAAAAATCCCCAAAAGGAAAAAATCCCCACAGAAAAATCCCCAAAAGGAAAAATCCCCAAAAGGAAAAAATCCCCCAAAAGGAAAAAATCCCCAAAAGGAAAAATCCCCAGAGAAAAATCCCCCCCCCAAAAAAATCCCCCCCAAAAAATCCCCAGAGAAAAATCCTCAAAAGGAAAAAATCCCCATGGAAAAATCCCAAAAAAAAAAAAACCCCAGATAAAAAAATCCCAAAAGAAAAAATCCCCACAGAAAAATCCCAAAAAGAAAAAAATCCCCACGGAAAAATCCCAAGAAAAAAAAAAAAATCCCCCAGAGAAAAATCCCCAAAAGAAAAAAATCCCACAGAAAATCCCCAAAAAAAACCCTAAAAGAAATCCCAAAAAAAATCCCCCAAAAAATCCCCCAAAAAATCCCCAAAAAATCCCAAAAAATCCCCAAAACAATCCCCAAAAAAATCCCCCAAAAAATCCCCAAAAAATCCCCAAAAAAATCCCCAAAAAAATCCCCCAAAAAATCCCAAAAAATCCCCAAAAAATCCCCAAAAAAATCCCCCAAAAAATCCCCCAAAAAAATCACCCCAAAAATTCCTTCGACAATTGGGAAAAATTCCTCCCCAAAATCTTCCTAAATATTCCCCCCAAAATTCCCTCAGAATTCCAAAAAAAATTCCCGGAAATTCCCAAAAAAATTCCCCAAAAAAAATTCCCCAAAAAAATCCCCCAAAATCCCCTCCAAAATTTGCAAAAAAATTCCTCCCAAAAAAAAAATCCCAAAATTTTCCTTAAAAATCGTCCCCAAAAAAATTCCCTCCAAAATTCCCTTAAAATTCCAAAAAAAAAAAAAAAATTCCCCAAAATTCCCCCAAAAAAAAAAAAAAAAAAAAAATCCCCAAAATTCCCCCGAAAATTTGCAAAAAATTCCTCCCAAAAAAATAAAAATAAAAAAAAAATCCCGAATTTTTCCACAAAAATCCTCCCAAGGAATTTCCTTCGATTGGCAAAAAAACCCAAAAAATTCCTCAGGGAAAAAAAAAAAAAAAAAAATCAAAATTCCTGGGAAAATTGGGAAAAAATTCAAAAAAAAATCAGGAAAAAAATCCCCCAAATTTTCCAAATTCCCCCCAAATTTTCCCAAATTTCCCCCAAATTTCCCCAAATTTCTCCCCAAATTTCCCAAAATTCCCCAGAATTTCCCCAATTTCACCTTCTGGGAATTTTTCCTGACGTGCTCCAGGGGGGAATCCGGGCGGATCCAGGGCGACAACTTCCCCACGATCAGAGTGTTCCAGTCTGCCCCAAAATCCCCCAAATTCACCCCAAAATTCAATCCCAAAATTCACCCCAAAATTCACCCCCAAATTCACCCCAAAATCCCCCAAATTCACCCCGAAATTCAATCCCAAAATCCCCCAAATTCAACCCCAAAATTCAACCCCAAAATCCCCCAAATTCACCCCAAAATCCCAAACCAGTCCAAACCAGTCCAAACCAGTCCCAAACCAGTCCCAAACCAGTCCAAACCAGTCCAAACCAGTCCTAAACCAGTCCAAACCAGTCCCAAACCAGTCCAAACCAGTCCCAAACCAGTCCAAACCAATCCAAACCAGTCCAAACCAGTTCCAAACCAGTTCCAAACCAGTCCAAACCAGTCCCAAACCAGTCCCAAACCAGTCCCAAACCAGTCCAAACCAGTCCCAAACCAGTCCCAAACCAGTCCAAACCAGTCCAAACCAGTCCAAACCAGTCCCAAACCAGTCCCAAACCAGTTCCAAACCAGTCCAAACCAGTCCAAACCAATCCAAACCAGTCCAAACCAGTTCCAAACCAGTTCCAAACCAGTCCAAACCAGTCCCAAACCAGTCCCAAACCAGTTCCAAACCAGTCCAAACCAGTCCAAACCAGTTCCAAACCAGTCCAAACCAGTCCCAAACCAGTCCCAAACCAGTCCTAAACCAGTCCAAACCAGTCCAAACCAGTCCAAACCGGTACCAAAATCACCGATTTTTCTCCGTTTTTGCCCATTTTTGATGCTTTTAAAGCCCCCAAATCCCCTCCCAGTGCCCTCCCAGTATAAACCAGTAGAAACCAGTACAGACCTCGGCCGGCCAGCACCAGGTCCGAGCGGGTCTGGGGTCCCGGCCGCTCCCGGGCCGGTCCCGCCCCGAATTCCCGACGGTGCCGAGGGTGGAACAGGGGCAGGCACAGGAAATCGAACCTGGGAGCAAACTGGTTTGTACTGGGAGGGAACTGGGATCAAACTGGGATGGACTGGGAGGGACGGGGATGCACTGGGAGGGAACTGGGATGGACTAGGATGAACTGAGAGGGAAAGGGAGGGACTGGGAGGGGAACTGGGATGGACTGGGAGGGACTGGGATGGACTGGGAGGGACTGGGAGGAAACTGGGATGGACTGGGAGGGACTGGGATAAACTGGGAGGGAACTGGGATGGACTGGGAGGGACTGGGATGGACTGGGAGGGAACTGGGATGGACTGGGAGGGACTGGGATGGACTGGGAGGGACTGGGATGGACTGGGAGGGACTGGGAGGAAACTGGGATGGACTGGGAGGGACTGGGATAAACTGGGAGGGAACTGGGATGGACTGGGAGGGACTGGGATGGACTGGGAGGGACTGGGAGGAAACTGGGATGGACTGGGAGGGACTGGGATAAACTGGGAGGGACTGGGAGGGACTGGGAGGAAACTGGGATGGACTGGGAGGGACTGGGATAAACTGGGAGGGAACTGGGATGGACTTGGAGGGAACTGGGATGGACTGGGATGGACTGGGAGGGGAATGGGAGGGACTGGGATGGACTCGGAGGGAAGTGGGATGGACTGGAAGAGACTGGGATGAAACTGGGATGGACTGGGAAGGACTGGGATGGACTTGGAGGGAACTGGGATGGACTTGGAGGGAACTGGGACCAAACTGGGATGGACTGGGACGGGATCTGGGACCAAACTGGGAGGAACTGGGAGGGGACTGGGAGGGGCAGGATTTTTGGGGTACCTGAGGGGATTTGGGAATCCCTGAGGGGATTTTGAGGCTCCTGGAAAGGATTTTGGGGTTCCCTGAGGGAATTCTTGAGGGGATTTGGGAATCTCTGAGGGAATTTGGGGATTCTGAGGAAATTCGGGGTCCCTGAGGGGATTTGGGAATCCCTGAGGGGATTTTGAGGCTCCTGGAAAGGATTTTGGGGTTCCCTGAGGGAATTCTTGAGGGGATTTGGGAATCTCTGAGGGAATTTGGGGATTCTGAGGAAATTCGGGGTCCCTGAGGGGATTTGGGAATCCCTGAGGGGATTTTGAGGCTCCTGGAAAGAATTTTGGGGTTCCCTGAGGGAATTCTTGAGGGGATTTGGGAATCTCTGAGGGAATTTGGGGATTCTGAGGAAATTCGGGGTCCCTGAGGGGATTTGGGAATCCCTGAGGGGATTTTGAGGATCCTGGAAAGGATTTTGGGGTTCCCTGAGGGAATTTGGAGCCAATTACTGAGCGTGTTCGCAGATCCCGCCGCAGCTTTGGGCCCTCCCGGGAACACGAGGGGCAAATGTCGGAGACGATTTTTAAACGTTCCCGAATAGAATTTTTTGGTTTTAGTTGTTTTTTTTTTTGGGGGGGGGGGTGGGGGGGATTTTTGGAGGGTTCCGCTCTCACCCCTGCCTGGCCACGGCCCCCAACGCTCCCGCCACCTCCGGGACGCAGCTCAAGTCCCGGCCTGAGGAGACGCGAGCGGCGCCCGCAGCTCCCGGCCCCGCCGCCATCGCTGCGCTTCTGCTCCCGCCCCATCCGTGAGGCGCCGACCAATCGGCGCCGAGCCCGCCTGCAGCTCAGCCAATGGGAGAACGAGAAGCCGCCGTCAATCAAAGCGCAGCGTGAAACCAATGGGAGAGGGCGGTGCGCTGTCAATCAGAGAAAAGGCGGGAAAAAAGACAGCCAATGAGAGTGTGGCGTTAGCTGTCAATCAGGGAAGGGGGGGAAACAGCCAATGAGAGCGCGGCGTCAGCTGTCAATCAGGGAAAAGAGGGGGGGAAAGACAGCCAATGAGAGCGCGGCGGTAGCCGTCAATCAAGAAAACGGCAGGGGGCGGGAAAAAGCCAATGAGGGCGCAGCATTAGCTGTCAATCAAAGCAGTGGCGGGAACTCTAAACCGCCCCACGTGGCCTCGTGGGCCAATAGGAACACTCGGTCTACCTGTCAATCACCACACAGCGAGTGGGCCACGCCCACCAGAAGCTCAGAGCCAATCAGCGCGCCTCACGAGCTGTCAATCACCCACCCCCCCCCACACACCCACATAAGGATGAAAGACGCAGAAGTGGGCGGTGCCAGCGGTATTTTAATGAGCTGCTGTGACGTCACGGGGGCGTGGGGCGGAGCTGGAGGAGGGCCCAGCGCTTCTGAGCCGATTCCTGACGGATTTGCCCCAATTCCAGCGCCAGCTTCCGGAATTCCGGGCCCAAGGCTCGCAGGGCCGCAAGCTCCGCCCCCAAGATGGCGGCTTGGGCCTCGGCAGCGCGGCGGGACTCGGAGAGCAGCGCCCTAAAAGGAAAAAAGAGGGCGGGGCTTAGAGAAAAGGGCGGGGTCGTGCTAACGAGGGGCGTGGCTATGCCAATGAGGTGGTGTTGTGGGGCTGGGTTATGCTAATGAGGTGATTGATTATGTTAATGAGGGGAGTGATTATCACAGCGGTAATGTATGAGGATATGAATATGTTAACGAGGTTAGGAATATGCTAATATGCTAATTGCAATATGTGGGTGTGGTTATGTAAATGAGAGTATGAGCATCCTAACGATGTGCCACTGTAGTAAGGGGGCGTGGTTATGCAAATAAGATGTGTATGCTAACGAGGGTATATCACAGCAATGGGGCAGAGTTATGCAAATCAGAAGCGGGTTATGCAAATTAGGTGTTGTCCATGCAGTAAGGGTGTCTTGTTATGCAAACGAGGGGGCGTGGTCTCGCACCTGATTCGCTGGTGGGCCTGGATGGTGGGGGAGGGGTAAGTGTCCAACAGCACCCGCAGCTCCTCCAGCCTGATGAATATTAATGAGCGCTAATGAGGGGGCGGGGCCTGGGCCGGGGGGGGGGGACTGGGGTTAAATGGGAGGGGATTTGGGGCTACTGGGATGGACTGGGAGGGGGATTCGGGGCTACTGGGATGGACTGGGAGGGACTGGGAGGGGATTCGGGGCTGCTGGGATGGACTGGGAGGGGATTTGGGACTACTGGGATGGACTGGGAGGGGATTTGGGGCTACTGGGATGGACTGGGAGGGGGTTTGGCCTTACTGGGATGAACTGGGAGGGAACTGGGACGGACTGGGAGGGGATTTGGGACTACTGGGATGGACTGGGAGGGACTGGGAGGGGATTCGAGGCTACTGGGATGGACTGGGAGGGGGTTTGGCCTTACTGGGATGAACTGGGAGGGAACTGGGAGGGGATTTGGGGCTGCTGGGATGGACTGGGAGGGGACTCGGGCTTACTGGGATGAACTGGGATGGACTGGGAGGGGATTTGGGACTACTGGGATGAACTGGGAGGGGGTTTGGCCTTACTGGGATGAACTGGGAGGGAACTGGGACGGACTGGGAGGGGATTTGGGGAGGCTCATGTCATTCACAGGCGCACGCCAACGAGATGCAAATGAGATTCAGATTGGATGCAAACGAGATGCAAATGAGATGCAGATGAGGCCCTGACCTGGCTTTGAGCAGCGAGGCCCCGCCCTTCACCTGCAGGTATTGGCCCCTCCCCCTGTCCAGGTGAGCCTGGAGCAGGCGCAGGGAGCAGAGCTGGGACAGCCGGGACAGGCAGCGGGACAGCACCTGCAACCAGTACGGACCAGTACGGACCAGTATAAACCAGTACGGACCGGTACGGACCGGTACGGACCAGTATGGACCAGTACGGACCAGTATGGACCAGTACGGACCGGTACGGACCGGTACAGACCAGTACGGACCAGCATAAACCAGTATGGACCAGTACGGACCGGTATGGACCAGTACAGACCAGTCCAGACCAGTACGGCCTGGCATAAATCAGTCCCAAACCAGTCCAAACCAGTCCAAACCAGTCCCAAACCAGTCCCAAACCAGTCCCAAACCAGTCCAAACCAGTCCAAACCAGTCCCAAACCAGTCCAAACCAGTCCAAACCAGTCCCAAACCAGTCCCAACCAGTCCAAACCAGTCCCAAACCAGTCCCAAACCAGTCCAAACCAGTCCCAAACCAGTCCCAAACCAGTCCAAACCAGTCCCAAACCAGTCCCAAACCAGTCCCAAACCAGTCCAAACCAGTCCCAAACCAGTCCCAAACCAGTCCAAACCAGTCCCAAACCAGTCCCAAACCAGTCCCAAACCAGTCCAAACCAGTCCCAAACCAGTCCAAACCACTCCAAACCAGTCCAAACCAGTCCCCTCCCAGTCCCAAACCAGTCCCAAACCAGTCCCAAACCAGTCCAAACCAGTCCCAAACCAGCCCAAACCAGTCCCAAACCAGTCCAAACCAGTCCCAAACCAGTCCCAAACCAGTCCAAACCAGTCCAAACCAGTCCAAACCAGCCCAAACCAGTCCAAACCAGTCCAAACCAGTCCCCTCCCAGTCCCCTCCCAGTCCCCTCCCAGTCCCAAACCAGTCCCAAACCAGTCCAAACCAGTCCCAAACCAGTCCCAAACCAGTCCCCTCCCAGTCCCAAACCAGTCCCAAACCAGTCCAAACCAGTCCAAACCAGTCCCAAACCAGTCCAAACCAGTCCCAAACAGTCTCAACCAGTCCAAACCAGTCCCAAACCAGTCCCAAACCAGCCCAAACCAGCCCAAACCAGTCGCAAACCAGTCTAAACCAGTCCAAACCAGTCCAAACCAGCCCAAACCAGTCCAAACCAGTCCCAACCAGTCCAAACCAGTCCAAACCAGTCCAAACCAGTCCCAACCAGTCCAAACCAGTCCCAAACCAGTCCAAACCAGTCCAAACCAGTCCAAACCAGTCCCAAACCAGTCCAAACCAGTCCCAAACAGTCTCAACCAGTCCAAACCATTCCCAAACCAGTCCTAAACCAGTCCCAAACCAGCCCAAACCAGTCCCAAACCAGTCCAAACCAGTCCCAAACCAGTCCCAAACCAGTCCCAAACCAGTCCAAACCAGTCCAAACCATTCCCAAACCAGTCCAAACCAGTCCCAAACCAGT